>NW_021703781.1:22340168-22604051 GCF_005190385.1 Monodon monoceros
CTCTCTCTCTCCCTCTCTCTCTCCCTCTCTCTCTCCCTCTCTCTCTCTCTCTCTCTCTCTCTCTCACACACACACACACACACACACACACACACACACACACACAGAAATATACATGAAACACACACAGGTGCCTGTAGCTCCTGTGGGTCAGAGTCCACAAATATTTAACAAACAGAAGGGGTTTCAGACACTGACTAGTCACAGTCAGACCCCCTGCTGTACTCAGTGTCAACCTTGCAGTTTCCGAATTTCTCCATAACCCAGTGTGGCATCTGGGTGGGTCCCTGGGGAGAGGTGAAATCAGCTCTATATAGAGCTACAAAACAAACATACACATATAAAGACAAATACCTACACTCACGCCACACAGAGAGGCAGAAGAACATAAAAACACAAACACACACACACACAAAATCTTCCCCGTTGCTTTATGCTTTATCTGTATCACACACCTAAAGAAAAGCCTCTGCTTACCTTTTAGAGTTATTCGGGGAGGGGGGAATGATATACGGTCATGGGCCATGACCCTGGTCCCCATCCAAGCTTGAGGCTGAACGGTGGATACAGAACTGCCAAGTCCATGGCCTCTGCCCACCTTAGATTCTCGTGGCTACCTCCCCTGACCCATTCGTGTCCTTGCTGCTAGCAGGCAGCATGGTTTGAAATGGCATGGCTGACCCTCGTGTGATTGTAGCCCGAAGGCCCTGTCCTAGCTCAATTGGCTCCCCGAGAGCAGGTCCATATTTGAAAGCGGCCTCAAGCCTGACTGGCAGGAGCATCAGTGGTCCCTGGAGGCAAAAGGCAGCTCATGAGTCCTGTCATTTCCAGCCAGGCCGCTGTGGGGCAAGGCGCAGAAGGAAATACAGAGTGCTCCTGAGGGAGAAGTCACATCAGGATACCCCGTCCCCCGAAAAGACGGGACAGAGGTCAGCCACATGGTTGGTCGTCATGGTTATGTGGTTAGTGTCTGGAATTCCTCATTTAGGGCTCTGGGAAGAGTATTACTCAATGTGGGATGGGGTGCATGTTTTATTTTTTTTTAAGTTATTTATGGTTTGGTCTCTTGTGGCTGTGTTTTCAGGTTTGTTTCTACAGGAGTGCTGCTTGGAAGCATTGTGGGCTTGAGGGGCTGAGGGGTCCGGGAAGACCAGTGGGGAGCACTTTGGCTCCTGCTGGAGGAAGAGGAGGGGGAGCCTTCCCCCAGAAGGACCAGAGCCAAGGTGGCCACACGGCAGCCCACAGCACCCCACGGGCTTTTTTGTTTGATCCCACGTGGAACAAATGTCAGAAACCAGTGGCGTTCTTTGCTGAGTGTCCAGAGGCAGCATAAATTAGCAATCCTCACCCCCTCCCCAAGGAGAGGCCAGATTTGAACATCTCTCCCAGGTCCTAACATATTTCCTGGGGCGTTAGGGTCCTATGACCAAGCAGATGTCCCCAGAGTGGAAGCGTTTCCCCATTCCCACCCCAAACTAGGGAGCAGCACTCAGTACCACCTCAGAACTTGCAGGAAGCATCAGCAGTTCACTAAGGGCTGTTTCTGATTTCCTGGACAACCTCTGTATCAGATCCGTCTCATTGTCAAGCCCAGAGGGCTGAGTTTTGTTTTGAGTATTATGGGGAGCAGGGAAATACAGGATCTGGGTCCGGCTAGTGTTGCCATAGGGAGGGCGGGGGGGTGTCCTGGCAGGAAGCCAGCCTTTGAAAAGGTGAGGACAGTGGCCATCTTGTGGGATCCATTACAGTCAGTGCGTTTGAGCTGCTGGGTCTCCATCACCATGGATTCAGCCAATCGAGGAAATCTCTAGGTTTTCTGTTCCAAGAATAAATTGTACCAGGAAATGGCTCTAATTTGGGGTCCAAAGGGACTCCAGCTCTGAAAACTTGATCCTGGGGCAGAGTGGGGCCAGGATGATTCTGGCAGGTCCAGAAGTACTGGCCATTCTTCCCCAGCCCTTTCCCTGCTCCCTCCACTGTTCCCCACCTGGGGGTGGTGGGAGGCAGGCACCTCTATCCAAGGCCCTTTCTGGTTCCTGGGGCCCTCCTAGTGTGGACTGCAGACTTCTTCCTTCTTCCCTTACTGTGCCTCTGGGGCCAAGGCCTCCACCCCTGAGCTCTGAGGACTATGCCGAGAATGGACCTTTGGGACTTCTCAGGACATTATCAATTTGTACAGTGCAGGTTGACTTAATTTATTTATTTTGTGAAAAAGAAGAGACAGAAAATATTTTATTTTTTGCAGGGACTCAAAGCTGTACCCAAATCAAAAAAGACGATAATAATAGAAACCATTCACTTTGTACATACAAGGACACTCCAAGACGATTCAGAATACACGAGAGGACAAAACTGAGAGCGTGGGAGTCACAATGGCCGCAGGGTATTTTTTTAGCTCGGTTTCCTCTTGTTGATTTGAAGATATGACAGTAAGGCCCTTTCTGCTATATTACCTTTGTCCAGGTATCTGAAATAGGACACACCTCAAGAGAGTGTTGCCTTGGGCTTAGCAATGCTCTGGGAACCCTTGGGGTTTAGGGAGGAGAGGGAGGGATGACTACTGACTCTACACTCCATGGGACCTGGTTGGAGTAACGTGTGAGGGGTTTTCAGCAGGGAGCTGGGCTAGGGGAGGTGGTCCAGCTGGGAGCTAGTGCCTCCTCTTCCAGTGAGGCCAGCCCTGGTTTCTCTGCTCCCTCTGGCCCCCCACGAGCCTTCACCTCCACAGCACCCACCTGCCTGGAGACAGAGGGAGCGTTGAGGCCTCACCTCCGCCCACCGCCAGCTTCCTGGGAACAAGAGGCTCATTCAGCAATGAGCGTTTATTCGTTTTTCTTTTTCTTCGTGAAGACCTCTTTAGCCCAGCCTATAAAAATAGTTCAGAACATTCCAGGCCTTGGTGAGACAGGGCAGTGTCCAACACCCTCAGGCTGTCGCCACTGCTGCCCATTCCTGGCTTCTCCTCTGGGCCTTGTTTATAAACCTTGGAGTGGATGAGGACATGGGGGGAAGGGTCTTTGGGAGCAGGATTTTGCGGGGGCAGGATTCCTGAGTCCCATGAAGAGGGAAAAAGAAGCAGCAGATCTCTGTAGCATGGCCCTTGCAGGTTATCACCAACTTATTATTAAGGTTGAGAGACATAAGCAAATTCTAGCCCTCTGTCCCTTTATGTGATGCACTCACTTGAAAATAAGTAACCAAATGAACAGGGGAAAAAAATGTTTGCCTGCCAGCACCCTCAGCCTGGGAGCTATGCCAGAGGCCGGTCTAATGGGGCAGCTGCTAACCAAACCCTTAAGAGCAGAGGACCCAACCGACCCATTACAAGAACATCTTTCCCTTTCACCTCTGCTTTCTGAACAAGCTCCAGGAGGTCCCTGTCCCAGAAGACGTATGCTTGGCCTAGAGAGCAGACAGGAGATGTAAGCATCAGATGGTCTGGTCCTGACCCTGAAGGTCTCTTCCAGCCCTGGTTCTGTGTTAATTGACTGTGAGGCCTATCCCTTCAGAGGCCCTGGATTATGAAGGACAGGGGCAGAAGACTGGATGGCTGTGTCCCCAAGGCAGTCCTCTCCCACTCCCATCTCCAAAGGCTGAAAGCAAAGGTGGGTCTCAGAGGGGTGGGTTCCTGAGGCAGGGAGAGTGGGATGGGGCAACAGATGCCTGCAGAGGACGCTCCTTCTTTAAACTTGTGCAGTCTGAGGAGCTCCAAGAAGTGGATCTTGTTAGTCTGCACAAATTTAAAGAAGGAGCGTCCTCTGAGTTCCAAAGTTAATGAGTTTGCCTGTGAAGATTCCTAGCACATGGTCCAGCTAGAAGGCAGGGAGGCGGCCCAGGGTTTCCTGAATGTAGCCACATGGCCTTTCAACTGCCCATGGTTTCAGAAGAGTGGAAGCTGCTCTTTACCTCAAAAGGATGAAGCAGAATTGGCAGCTCAGATGTCTTAAGAACTTCAAGATCCTAGGGTCTTGTGACCTTTGTCATTCCATACTGTGCATGGGGGACTAATTAGTTATGTGTTTCCAAGATTACATGGTGCCATCTTCAGGGCCTAGCTCATACTGTAGACCAGGTATTTTATTTGTATTTATTTGTCAAATAAAATGACCTATGTTCCTTGCTTCTTCTATCATTGGGCTTGAACTGGTCACCCCCTAAAGTCTCCCTTTCATCTGTACTTTCTAGGCCAAGTCTGCCTGGCTCCCCTGCTCCCTCCTGGTTCCTGCAAACTCTTTTTGCCAAGAATTTTGGCCCCCTGTCATGTTTCATGGGCGCATAGTACAGGATACCCCTTCATAGCCATACGTGGCCATGGTATGTACATACGTGTCCACAGGTGTGTATGTGTAGCATGTAGCTCAGCCTGCTTGGCCACGTTGCTCCCAGCCCCCTTGCCATCAATGTCCCAGATGTTCTTGTCGTGGCTACAATCTCCTGGAAACACAGGGGCTGCCTTCAGAAAGCTGGTGGCCACCACCAGTCAGGATCTTCTCTGCAGAACAGAATGTGAACCCATCACCTGATGGCTTACTTGATTTATTTAATTAAAAATGAAAACACGCAATGAGCAGAATCTGAAATGTCTCTGCCCTCTTTTTTGCGTTTATTCTCAGCAGCAACTGGGTTGTAAAAATTTAACAGGAAAATTTGTACGTCAATTATATCTCAATAAAGCTGGAGTGGGGAGGGGAATAGGAAAAAAAAAAAAAGTAACAGGGAAAAAAATTAGCAGCAGTAGGAAAGGGGTAACTTCCAGCATGAAGCAGGTCAGAAAAACTGCCTACTCTTCAGGGGTGAAAGGCACAAGGGAAGCACGGATAAGTGCAGAGGGTGTGATGAAGATTCTTTTACCAGAATGGCAGAGCTGGTGATAACTGTTTGGAGTTGGCTACAAGGATGAGGTCTGAGAGATAAATACCTCATCATTGTCGGGAAGGGACAAGAACATTAGCTAAAGGTCAGGGGACCTGGGGGCAAGTCCCAGCCTTGCCACTTTCTGGCCCTGTGACCTTGGGCAAGTCACTTCCCTTAATCTGTACCCCAGTTTCCATTAGAATGAAATGTGTGATTAGTAGTTGACAACATTGTTCCAAAAAAGTCCCTTTAGGGATGGATTGAAGTCAGCTGAAAGGGCAGGCAACGCTCTCACTCGGAGCAACTGTGCGTTGATTCACTTCACATGTTGAAGGAGTACTTAAGACTTCATTTGGCCTTCAGCAAAATCTCAAAAATCACCTGAGATTGCCAAGAACCCTTTCAACTAAGAAATTTAATGCAATTACATTGCTGTATCAGTCATATCAACTTAGTGCAAATTAAATTTCCACGCTTTTGTTTCCTAACAGCCACCTGGAGGGAATGGGCATTTCCTCAGGGAAGAGGGCGAGGGTTCCTTTTGGAACACAGGAAGACAAAGCTGGTGGAGCTTTGTGGGTTTGGGGACAGATGGGAAGTAGGAACTGCAGCAGCCATGAGGAGGCAGAGAAGAGCTGAGCACTGGGGACAACGGTCCCTGGAGTGAAGGGGTGACAGAGTGAAGCATGATATGAGGAAATGAGACCTCTTCCCCCAAACTCAAACCTGTATCTCTGTCATTCCACCCAGGCCAGGTCTTGGAAGCTCAAACCATTTCCCTCCCAACCCTTAAAATATAGGAGTCAGCACAATGACATCCCGACCTGGGTGGAACCTCGGCCACCCCGTCCCCAGCCAGGTGCCACTGCCGTGTCCAATCTGCTGGGGACTGGATATATTTAGTTTAATTTCTAGGCTGTGTTTCCTACCACAAATGGCCACCTGGAGAACCAAATTGCCCTAATCATAGAGCAGAGACTAGCGACGTCCCCACGCACTGGCCCCCTCAGCCACCAGCCTAGGCTGAGCCTCTTTCCACTCCAGACCTCTTGGGGTTCCTGAATCTTCCTGCACTACACCCCAAGTTATCCACCCTGGAAAGGAGCCAAACACCCCATGGGGTCTCCGGGGGGCAGTCAGCTGGCTCCATCCCTGCAGGCAGTTTGATCACCAGCAGAGAGAGGCCTTGGACTTGTGCCACTTGCTCACGGAGCCCTGCCAGGGCCCGCACTGCCAGGTCCTAGAGTCTGTAGCAGTGCCCCCAAGTGTTTTTGGAGGAACTGTTGTCACCTAACCTCTCTTAAGAAGTCATAGTGCACATTAGTGCATTAAAGGCTCTTAGAAGCCCTGCTTTCCTCTGTCTGACCCAGCTTACGAGGATTCACTCATAACAAATTTTATGGGTGGAATTCCTTTACCATGAAAACTTTGTTTGCCGAACAAGATTTTCAAGACTTTGGCATTCTATAGAACAATGTGTACCTGCCAGATACCTGCAAGTGTAAGACTAAAAGCCATGGTAAGCAGACAATAAGGTGGTAGGTGAAGTGGCTGGGGAGAAAAAGCCCAGGGTTTCAGGGCCCCATCCCACTTTCACATCATTCTCACTGAGCTGCAGGCCAGGAGCAAGAGTCAGCCTGTGTGGGGAGTAGCAGCCTCAGGGTCACTATGGGTCAGAGTTCACAGCTCCAAGGCATCCATGCAGTTGTCATAAAACCTCCCAGTCGCTTGAAACCCTTCGTGTCCTCAAATCAACCCACACCTGCAGGGCCTCTGTGGCATTACCCAAAAGATGTGTTGACCCCCACAGAGAGTGGAGACCCTGGAGAACCAGGCCAGGCATAAACACCACAGGACACTATTGATCTGAGAAACTAGAGCTTGGGGTCATTCTTAAAGGAGCCATTTCTGAAACAGCTGGACAAAGGTTACCAACAGTAAACGGGTTCCCTGGAGATGTAATCCCCTAGTAGCTAGTAAACCCCTTGCTAAATGCTGCTGTGCAGTTTATTAGAAGAGCAAGCAAGTAGTAAAGACTCAGCAGGAGAGGCTTGCTCAAGAAAATCAGAATAAGAGAAGGAAGGAAGGAAGGAAGGAAGTGAGGAAGGGAGGGAGGGAGGGAGGGAGGGAGGGAGGGAACAGAGAGTGACAGCTAGGAGGGGACATTCTCATGAGATGCAGGGGAAGAATAAAGCCAAGCTGCTGGAAAGAGCACCCATGAGAATAGCCAAAGCCATAATGCTGAAGCATTTAAGGGATGTCAGGGTCAGGCCAGGCCCAGGTACACACATAGCCCTGCACAGCACTGGTCATGGACCAAATCTACCCTGTGGATGTGTGGTCCATGCATGGTCTGCTTTTCTTTTTAACAACTGGCCACCACTTTAAAATTAAGGGATTTTATATAAAAACCAGATTTCTGCTTCCTCTTGAAAACTGGGTCACTTGGTTTGAATTACGCCACAAGCTGATGCTGAGACAAAGATTTGAGAGCAAATGGTTTATGTGGGAGCTGCAGACAGCCTGGCAGGGGAGGAGGGGAAGAGGGGAGGAGACAGCCAGCCAAGGGTGCAGGGTTGAGCCAGCTGCCACCTTGGACAACTGGAGCTGAACGCCTCCAGGAAGTGCATAAAGCTTGAACCTTGGAATGATCTGAGCTGAGGGGTGAGGTGAGGGAGCCCAAGAGTATTCCTACGTCAAAGACCTGTCAGTCCCCACCTCCTAGAGCAATGGAAATAAAACCAAAAATAAACAAATGGGACCTAATGAAACTTAAAAGCTTTTGCACAGCAAAGGAAACCATAAACAAGACCAAAAGACAACCCTCAGAATGGGAGAAAATATTTGCAAACGCATCCACGGACAAAGGATTAATCTCCAAAATATATAAACAGCTCATGCAGCTCAATATAAAAAAAACAAACAACCCAATCCAAAAATGGGCAGGAGACCTAAACAGACATTTCTCCAAAGACGACATACAGATGGCCAAGAAGCACATGAAAAGCTGCTCAACATCACTAATTATTAGAGAAATGCAAATCAAAACTACAATGAGGTATCACCTCACACCAGTTAGAATGGTCGTCATCAGAAAATCTACAAACAACAAATGCTGGAGAGGGTGTGGAGGAAAGGGAACACTCTTACACTGTTGGTGGGAATGTAAATTGATACAGTCACTGTGGAGAACAGTATGGAGGTTCCTTAAAAAACTAAAAATAGAATTACCATATGACCCAGCATACTACGAGGCATATACCCAGAAAAAAAAACATAATTCAAAAAGACACATACACCCCAATGTTCATTGCAGCACTATTTACAATAGCCAGGTCATGGAAGCAATCTAAATGCCCATTGACAGACAAATGAATAAAGAAGATGTGGTACATATATACAATGGAATATTACTCAGCCATAAAAAGGAACAAAACTGGGTCATTTGTAGAGACATGGATGGACCTAGAGACTGTCATACAGAGTGAAGTAAGTCAGAAAGAGAAAAACAAATATTGTATATTAATGCATATATGTGGAATCTAGAAAAATGATACAGATGAACTGGTTTGCAGGGCAGAAATAGAGACACAGATGTAGAGAACAAACGTGTGGACACCAAGGGGGGAAGCGGGGGGCAGGCTGGTGGTGGTGGGATGAATTATGAGATTGGGATTGACATATATACAGTAATATGTATAAAATAGATAACTAGGGCTTCCCTGGTGGCGCAGTGGTTGAGAGTCCGCCTGCCAATGCAGGGAACGTGGGTTCGTGCCCCGGTCCGGGAGGATCCCACATGCCGCGGAGTGGCTGGGCTCGTGAGCCATGGCCGCTGGGCCTGCGTGTCCGGAACCTGTGCTCCGCAACGGGAGAGGCCGCAGCAGTGAGAGGCCCGCGTACCACACACACACAAAAAAAGATAACTAATAAGAACCTACTGTATAAAAAGTAAATAAATTAAATTTTTAAAAGTTGTTCATATTTATACTTAAAAGAATTATACATTATATTGGTACAAAATCTCAGAGTTGTTAAATTATCAAGATCTAGAAAATGCCAAGTATATATTAAAATTTACCTATGCCAGTAAAAAAAAAAAAAAAAGAAGACCTGTCCGTCTTTGGCTGAAGGTTGTTCCTCGGAAGTATTAATTCCCCAGCACTTGCCCTGCTGGCAGTACAACATTCCAGAATTCTGAAAAAAGCTGTCAGGTCCAGAGAGGAAGGAAGATACAAGTGGTTGAAAGTTTCCAGATCACAGCGCAAGTTTCCAGTGAAAGGTGTGAGGGAGAGGAGGGGCCTGACAGCACCTGCTCCCTGGGGTGGTAGGTCACCTGGGGCTCTCATCCCAGCAGGAACAGCGGGCCTCAGTTGGGAGAAGGGCGGGGCCCAGTCTCCCTCTGGTCTCTCCAATACTAGGCAGCATTGATCACGGCATCTGCATTGATGTTTTACTTCCAACAGAGACATCCTCTCTGTCAATCCATGTCCCTCCAAAGTGAGAAAGCAACAGGTTAAGAGGGCCACAGCTGTGACTCCATTCATTAGGACAGCACCCCAGGCCCTGGAGTGTTTGAGTTTTCAAACCACAGCTTAAAGTCCTGGTGGAATGCTGGGGTCTGGGCTGGCTTTCCCGACAATGCTCACCAGGGGACCCTTAATGCTTAGACCTCAGGAATAACATGGTTAGTCTGGAAACCATGGGCTCTGCCTAGGCCTGCTTGGTCAGAACACCATGGAACTCAACCTTCCCTTCACCATCTCTTACCACACCCTCCTGGATTTCTCCTGCCCACCCCTACCCCAAAACAGCTGCTGCCCACCTGTGCGAGAGGACAGAATAAGCAGTGAGGAGTAGCACAGGTTCTTTTCCCACCTGGAGGGTGGACAGAGCCAGCCGGCATCCAGTCCATACCGGAGCTACCCTCCCTTGAAAGTTTTCAACTTCTTTCTGCTCTGAGGCACATAGTAGATGATGCTCACCTGTGGGGTCCAACACGTCCCTTGGGTGTGCTGTTGTGAAGATCAGCATGGCAATCTCCAGCGCCTGAGTTCAAATGCCACCCGTTCTTGCCCACCTAGGAAAGTTCAACAGGGTGACCAAGGAGAGTGTGTAAAAAGGCCTGGAGGATGAAGAGAACTTGAAGAGTTTGGGGAGTGAGAAACAGTTTGCTCTGGCTGAGGTGATGAGATAAGAGGCTGGAGAGGAAAGCTAGGACCTGAGCGTGCAGGAACCTCTAAGCCATGATAAGAGATTGGACTTGATCCCAAGAGCTATAGGGAACCGTGAAAGGTAGAATGAAGCAGCGTGGCCTGGTCTGATCAATTATGTCCCATTTTACAGATGAGAAGAGAGAGGCACAGAGAGCTGATATGACCGGTAGTGTCAGGATATGAATCCACATCCCTCCTCCTTGAAGACCCTTCTGTCCCATCTTTTGCCTCAAGTCTCCCACTTCGATCTGTTGGGACCCCAAAGGCCACGAAAAGGCTGTGGAGGACCAGAACGAAAGGCTTTCCTTTGAGATCATACAGAACAAGTCTGACCCCTCCCCTATGTGCCAGCTTTTCAAAGTCAGTCTGAGTCTGCTCTTCTCCAGCAAGGTGTCCTAGCTGTGTGACCTTGGACCAGTGAATTGCCGTCTCTGAGCCTTGGGTTGCTCATGTATACAATGGGGATAATATCAATGTGAAGGACAGGGATGCATGTAGTGTGTCTGGTTCATGGTAAGCCCTAAATAAACAGTGGCTGCTATTACTTGAAGATAGAGGCCCTTTACCCTATTCACCCTCTTCTGGATGCCTCTCAGTTAATTAATGAATCAACAAGTATTTTGAAGGCTATAGGGAAGCCTACATAGAGCATACAGTGGAACCTGGGCCAAATAGAATAGGTCCCTCAGCATCTGCCCCAGGCAGTCAAGCTGCCCCCTGCAGGACAAATCCTGAAAACCAGTGCTGAGATTCCAGGGACAGACGAGATGGCTCACAGAGCAACGGGCAACTCCCAGAGTCTGGGTGAGTGAGTAGGACTAATCTTCTCTTTCCTTTTGGAAGCTTTCATTAATTCCACTTCTGTGTTTCAGCAGTCTCTTTCCTCTGACTTGACCTTGATTTCTTTAAGCAGTTTCCTTTCCAGGAAAAAAAAAATGCCCTCTGCCTTCTGTCTGTATGAGTGGAGAGACTGACTCTTGAGAACCAAGAAGATCTGAGTTTAAATCAATTCATTCAAAACATTGTCCAATGGGCAGCACTTCTCCCCCCTTCCCTGGCCCTGGAGGGGTCTGGCTGGCCCGAATGGAGGTGTGTTCACACTTGGTCTGGAGCCTACCGCTTCCTGAAGCAGGCAGGTCTCACTTGACTGGGAGCAGAGCAACAGCTGAGAAGACATGTGTCAAGACATCACCTTGGAGGGACTTCCCTGGTGACGCAGTGGAGAAGACTCTGTGCTCCCAGTGCAGGGGGCCCGGGTTCGATCCCTGGTCGGGGAGAGGAACTGGATCCCACATGCATGCGGCAACTAGGAGTTCATGTGCCACAACTAAGGAGCCCGTGTGCCACAGCTGGGGAGCTGGGAAGCTGCAACTATGGAGCCCTGGAGCTGCAACTAAGGAGCCCACCTGCAGCAACTAAGAAGCCCATGTGCTGCAACTAAGGAGCGGTGAACCACAACAAAGGAGCCCAAGAGCAGCGGCTAGAGGGCCCGCCTGCTGCAGCTGAGACCCAGCACAACCAAATAAATAAATAAATATATATATAGATTTTTAAAGACTTCCCTTGGAAGTAGAAATCCAAGGACCCCATTACAGGGACATGCTCCCAACAGCTTACTTCTAGATGTCGTGCCCTTCAAGTTCTCTTTCATGGGTGGTTAAGCCTCAGTGAAAGGCTTCATATTGTCTCCCACTATGCCTGACACAGCACAAGTGGTGGTTGAATAAATGAATGAATGAATGAATGGTAAGGAAGTTTAAGAGGCACTTGGAATAAACAATTTTTTTTTCAATTGTAGTAAAATACACATGACATAAAATTTACTGTTAGTGACATTTACTGTTAGCGACATTTAGGACCTCCATAATAAGCAACAATCACCACTATCTAGTTCTAGAACATTTTCATCACCCTAAAAGGAAACCCTCATATGCCCTGCAACCACAAATCTGCTTTCTGTCTCTATGGATGTGTCTGTTCTGGACATTTCATATAAATGCAATCATACAATATGTGACCTCTTGTGTCTGGCTTCTTTCACTTAGCATGATGTTTTCAGAATTCATCCGTGCTGTAGGATGTATTCGAATTTCATTCCTTTTTAAGACTGAATAATAGTCCATTGTATGGATATACCACATTTTGCTTATCAACTCATTAGCTGATGGACACTTGGGTTGTTTCCATCTTTTGGCAGCACTTTCATTTAATGAACATTTCTTGAGCTCCTACTATGACCCTGGCACCGTCCTGGGGACTTGCTCATTATTATTGAACCCTCAGTACTGCTCTCAACTGGGTGGAAATTATTTCTCCATTTCAAATATAAAAGAACTGAGGCTTAAGGAACTTGCTGAGATAGAAAGTAGCAGAAACAGTTCAGCCCATCAAACACTGGCTGGCAGAGCAACTAAGCTCGTGTGCCACAACTACTGAGCCTGCGCTCTAGAGTCCATGAGCCACAACTATTGAGCCCGTGCACTGCAACTACTGAAGCCTGCATGCTCTAGGGCCTGCGTGCTGCAACTACTGAGCCCATGTGCTGCAACTACTGAAGCCTGCACACCTAGAGCCAGTGATCAGCAACAAGAAAAGCCACTGCAGTGAGAAGCCCGTGCACTGCAACGAAGAGTAGCCCCCCTGGCCAAAAGCCCTGTGCAGCAACAAAGACCCAAGGCAGCCAAAAACAAAACAAACAAACAAAACAAAAAAAATGCCGGCTGTGTGCCCGCAGTATGCAGCCCCCCTGCCAGGCTGCAGGGCACAGAAGTGAAGAGCACAGTCCCTGTCTGCGCAATAAAAGACATCCCATGTCAGACTTGCCAGGCAGACTCAGTATCACTTACTTCTATAGCTTCCATTTCATTGGAAACTCAGCAACAATTCCAGGATGGCTTAATTTGTAATCATGTGTACCAATAATTTCCCAATCAGGGAAAAATAAAACCCACCATCAGACCCCGTGTCTGTGTCAGTCCCTCCCTGTATATGACTGATGAGACTGTCCAATGTGAAGTGGTTTGGGCCTCACTGCTTCAAGTGTAAGTCACCAGCTCCTTTGTGCCCTTTACAATGAGACAGCACTCAGTCCATTTCTGTAGCAAGAGCTCCCTGAGCTTTATCAGTCTCCTCAAGAGGCCCAGGGCCTCCACTCACTCAAAATACCTCTCTCAAAACCCTCCAGATACTCACAGTTGATCAATAATCATAATGATGATGATTTATTGAGCATGTACTATGTGCTAGGTACATGCCCAGTACCTTCCATGCATTATCTCCTTGGATGATCCTCCCAACCCTGCGAAATGGGTGATTGATTTGATAATTTTACTGATTATCCCCCATTTTATTGATGAGGAAACTAAGCCTTGGAGAGGTAGACCCTGGGTGGACCAGGTTGCAAACCCAGGTCTTTCTGCTCCAGAGCTTGACCTCAGAACAGCTGTGCCACACCACTGTGAGGACATCTGAGTGCTCAGAGCCTGTGATACCCTCATCCCTCTCCCTGGTGACAGGATAAATAAAAGGCAGGTAATTGTCAGCCCAGTTGTCAATCCTGCAGATGTTGTCTGCCTCTGTGAACAGTGCTCATGGGATCCTGGCCAAGAAAGAGGCAGCGGGACCAGAGACTCTCTTTAGAATTTGGCTTTCAATGCCAGCAGGGCAGAGCTAAGGCAGGGAAGCATCACACGTGGAGCTGCCCTCCAGATACAAGACCACAGTAAACATAGGCATAAAGCTCAAATTCAGCAGACAGCCAAGAAATGCAAACCAAAACAAAAATGACCTCTTAAATTGGCAACAATTTTTTTTTTGGCCTCACCGTGCAGCACTGGGGATCTTAGTTCCCCGAGCAGGGATCGAAACTGTGCCCCCTGCAGTGGAAGCGCAAAGTCCTAACCACTGGACTGCCAGGGAATTCCCAGCAACAGTTTTTTAAAATAGTAAAAGCCAGTGCTGGTGAAGGCGTAGATAAACATCCATTCACCTGCTGGGAGGAAAGTTTGATAACATGCATCAAACACCTTAACATTTTTCATAACCTTTCATCCAGCAAATCTAGTACAGAAATTTATTCTAAGGAATTAACTGTGGCTGAATGCTAAGATTTAATGTTTTAAAACATTAAATGTTGTTTATAATAGTGAAAAACCAAAAACAAAAACCCTTAAGTGTTGAATAATAAGGAATTGGTCAAACAAATTACGGTTACACATATGAAGGGAAACTCTGCAGCTATTAAAATAATCATGCAGAAGACCTTTTATGACAGTTAAAGATGTTCAGGATATATTGAGTAATAAAAGAGGACTATAAAACTCCATTTATATAAAATATTCTTTATAATGTGAATATATTTGCACAGAGAAATGATTGGAAAGACATTAACCAAACTGTTGACGGTAAATTACTTATCTAAATTTTAAACAACTTTTTAAACCAACATGTATTCCTTGCATTCATCACATAGTGTTTAAGAGTGTAACCTCTCTGGGGCTTCCCTGGTGGCGCAGTGGTTGAGAGTCCGCCTGCCGATGCAGGGGGCATGGGTTCGTGCCCCGGTCCGGGAGGATCCCTCATGCCACGGAGCGGCTGGGCCCGTGGGCCGTGGCTGTTGGGCCTGCGTGTCCGGAGCCTATGCTCCGCGGCGGGAGAGGCCACAACAGTGAAAGGCCCGCGTACCGCAAAAAAAAAAAAAAAAAAAGAGTGTAACCTCTGGAGTCAGGCTGCCTGAGTTCAAATCTCAACTCCATCCCTGATTCATGGAGACCTCTCTTGAAACCTTTCAGTTTTCAAGTACAAATGGGGGCAATAACAACGCCAAAGCACCTGCTCAGGGGGTGTTGGGAGGCTCTAAATGAGAAGATGTGTGATGTTCCCAGTCCAACGCCTCATGGTAATTTATCATCACCATTGCTATGATTACTATGACTAATTATGGTTATGATTACTAATACAACTTGTGCAATTAGAAGGGAGAAAAGCCTGAGCGTTTGCCTGCATCCTCGCCCACCTCAGAAAGCCATGCCTGCCAGCTGCCCCCCACAGGGCTGGCACTCACTGTCGACTTCCTGCAAGGCTTTCAGCTCACACTTGCCAGGACTCCCGTGTTCCGTCCGCCTCACCCTATCCACAAAGAGGAAGAAACAGCCCAGCAAACACTGGTCTGCTGGCCCCAGAGTGAGACGTGGAAGTTTACAAAAATGTATAAGCAAATGTTTGGTTTGGGAGGAGAGAAGGAGCACAGGCTGCACCGAGAAAGGAGACTTTTCAGAAGGCCCTGGAGGAGACTGCCCTTCACCACTGGGCCTCCTTCTTTCCCCTGTTTGTTTCTTCACTTCATCCTGACCAGCTCATTTTCTCTGAAGCATCTGGCCCCAATATGGGGCTGATTTGAATAAATCCAAGACATCTCCCTTAGCCCAGCAAACTTGGAAGAAGCCAAGGAGAAACCCCACAGTGTTGCCAGCAGAAGCCCTGAGAGGCAAAGACAGACAGGAAAGAGGAGGGTGGCTAAAAACTAAGTGAGGACCAGGGTGCGCCTGGGGCAAGGTGTGTACATGAGGCTGATGTGTCCAGAGATCGAGAGGGATGAGCCAGAGAGACATGGGCCCCTCGAGCCAACAGCACCCTCCGGCAAGCGTCCACCTGTCCTTGGTTTCCCTCCTCTCCTGTGGCCCCTCACTAGGCAGGAGCTGGCTCATATGGGTCACAGATTTCGCCAGATGTGGGAGAACCAGATCGAGGGACATGTTGTGGTTGCTCCCCTACACAGACACACACACACACACACACACACACACACACACACACACACACACACGCCCACACCTCCTTCCAGGCTGGGAAAGCAGAAGGTATGGAGTTCCAGCCAGACCCCATCCTCCAGTTGCTTTAACCCAGACACATTCTTCATTCCCTTCTGCTTGAAAATACCAATACACCCGTAAAAATTCTAAATTCTAGTGACCCCAAGACAAAGCAGAGTAACTGTTGCTGGGTGAAGCGTCAGGAACGGCGGACAAGAACATTAGATTGAATATGAAAGAAAGAAGTGAATGAAAACAACAAAAAAAGCTGTGATTCCTAGAAATTCCCACTCCACCCACTTCCCACAACTATTCTGTTACTCCAAAATGAGAAATTAATTCCTCCAGGATTAGGGTTGTGAAGAATGTGCCAAAACCCAAGAAAAAGGCTTTATGTTTGCAGGGTGTGAACTGGGCTTAGCTGAACTCACTAAGATGCAGCTAAGGGAGTCTGGGCTCCACTTCTTTACATTTCAGTAGAGTCTCAAAATACAGTTTGTCAAGGATGCCCTGAGCAGGTTTGTGGCCGGCCTCCTCTGTTACTGGTGTTGGTAATAGAGCAGAGTGGGCAGCAGTATTAATTGTGAAGATAATTTTTGTCTTGTTCTCACTTATGTACGTAGAAGATGTTCAAAGAATAGGAAGGTCACTGTCCCCTTTCCCCTTACAGGGAGTAGAGCCCAGCTGCCCTCATCCTGAACTCTGAACCTCAGCAGGGAGAAGATAAGCCACCATTGAAGAGGACATGAAACTCAACCCTCACCCACTCACTACGTATTTTAAAAACACAGAACTTCCTAAACTAACCCAGTGGTTTTCAACTCTGACTACGCATTAAAACCACCAGCTGGTGCTCAGACTTCCCTGTGCCTCAGCATCTCCTGGACGACTTGTTAAAGCCCAGATTTCTGGGCCTCACCCCAGAGTCTCTGATTCAGTTGGTCAGGGATGGCACCTGAGAACTTGCCTTTTAACCAGTGCCCTGGCACTGCCAGTCCCCAGTCCACACTTTGAGAGCCACTGCCTCTCCCTGTCCTCCGAGACTGACTCAGTTGGTTTGGAGTGGGGTCTGGACATCTGCTATTTAAAGGGGCTGAAAACGAGCAGGACCCTGTAGGGCTCCTGGGCACAAAAGCCTTTCTGTGTCCCCTCATTTCTTTTTTTTTTTTTTTTTTTTTGCGGTATGCAGTCCTCTCACTGTTGTGGCCTCTCCCGTTGCGGAGCACAGGCTCCGGACGCGCAGGCTCAGCGGCCTATGGCTCACGGGCCCAGCCACTCCGCGGCATGTGGGATCCTCCCGGACCGGGGCACGAACCCACGTTCCCTGCATTGGCAGGCGGACTCTCAACCACTGCGCCACCAGGGAAGCCCCCCCCCCCCCCCCCGTTCTTGATTACAGGAAATAGGCTTCGTTCAGCCTCCATGACCTTCCCTGAGTTCCAACAGGCAGGTTCAAACAGTCACTAATTAGGGAAGGGAGGGGGATTTGGAGACAAGGGAGGAAAAATCAAGAAAAAATAGTGCAGCCTTGGGGCAGAGTCCTGGTTCCTCCTCAAGGGACACACATAACAATACCTTTGAGCTGTTTTGCAGACACTGAAACCCCCACCAGGTGGGAGAAGTTAACTGTCGGCTGCCCAAGAGCACGGAGACCCCGAACTGTTGGAACCAGAAGGTTGATGATGCTTCCCACTTACCTCCCCATCAACCAGTCAGAAGAATGTCCACGAGCTGATCACGCCCTCCTCTTTCAACCAGTGCTATAAAACTCCTCACTACCCCCTCCAGGTCGGGACACGCAGTTCTGAGAGCATTAGTCCTCTGTGGCCCCCTTTGCCTGGCAAAGCAATAAAGCTATTCTTTTCTACTTCACCCCAAATTCTGTCTCCGAGATTTAATTTAGAGGCTGGATACGGCATCAGGGCCCAGGCGACCCTGGGAGAACCACTGCTAACACCACAAGGGCCAATTCAGGTGAGATCAACTACAAGAGCACATTGTAAAAATCAGTGCAAAGAGCCAGGTAACAGTTAAGGACCTACTAGAATCCAGCTGCTCTCAATCATGGCCTTATCTAACTTCGATTCCTTTCTTACATCAAAGAGAAATCTTGACATCGCTCTCGGACTTGGCATGTCTGCAACTTCGCAGAGGCCATTTCTGCATGGCGCTGCTCTGCTTCTGGTTCTGCCTGAGCTTTGGGGCATCAGCACTTTGTCACAGCTCCCAGCTCTCAGTCTGCAGGTTCGTTGGTGTCTTAACGTTCTCCCTCTTACCTTTGTTCAAGAGAAACGTTCCCTCTCCTTGCACATGGCACAGAGAGCCCCTATGGCATGGCTTCCTCATGACCCAGCTCAGGGAAAACTGACTTACCTTGATCCATGGAAAAGCCAAGGTCCGCTGAGCTCAAGACCTTGGCCGGCTCTGGGAAGGGCAGTCTGCCTAGCAGCACACAGCTGATGAGCTGATCCTTGGTCTGCACGGGCATAAATCCCCTCCGAGGCCTGGCAGCAAGGGAAGGTTGGGCCTCCAGCCCCCCAGCTGTGGGAAGATTTACAAAACAAAGAGCAGATGCTCTGAGTAATCACTTCATCACAGGATGAGGCCCAATGCATTTCCATCAGGAAGGGCAGGGTCAGTGGATGCTGGCCCAGTCCTGCTCAGAGGAGCCTCGGAGAGACAGGCAGGTAAGCACGTTGACCAGGCAGCCATAATGAGGAGCAGAGAGAGGAGAATGAACACACTTCACTTCCCCTGGGCCATGCACTTACAAGTAGTAGTACCTTATTTAATCCCTGCAACAACTCCACAGTAGATGCTGTCATTGCTTCTCTTTTGAAGATGAGGAAACAGAGGCTCAGCAAGGTCACACATCCTGCCCCCAGTCACACAGGTGGTATGAGAGCTAACATTTATTGAGTCCTTACTATATGCCAGGCACTGCTTCAGTTGTTTACGCATATTGACCCATTTAATCCTCACAACAATCCTAGAGGTAGTGTATTAGTCTACATAGGCTAGGTTTTGCTGTGGTAACAAACAGTCCCCAAGGTCTCAGGGCCTAACATAACAAAGGTTTATTTCTTATCTACATGAAGTTGGCTGTGGGTCCACGAACCTCTCCGGGGCATCTTTCATTCATGCAGTGACCCAGCAAGTCAGGTAGCTTTGATCTTGTCACTCAGTCTACTGAACAGGAGGTCTTGGTGCTGAGGCAGAGGAAAAGACAACTCTAGGGTCTTGGGCTGGCTCTTCTGTTCTTTTCCCCAGAAGTGACTCATGTCACTTCAGCCCACAGACCACTGGCCAGTGCTAATCACATGGCACCTACCCAATTGCAGTGCGGGTGGGGAATATAGGGGAACAAATAGAATGTTTGGTGACTATCACTATCTCTGCCACAGTAGGTACTATTATTTCTTTTACCTTTGTTTTTTTTGGCCGTGCCCCACAGCATGTGGGATCTTAGTTCCCCAACCAGGGATTGAACCTGCGCCCCCTGCATGGGAAGCGTGGAGTCTTAACCGCTGGACCAAACCACCAGGGAAGTCTCTTTATCATTTTTCTAATTGAATGAAAGATTCTTTAAATTCTGCAGTGCTTTACAATTTTCAAAAGTTTCATGCACGTGATTTCATATAATCCCATAATAACGCTTTTATTTTCCCTTACCCCTCCCAGTAGGTAATATTATTATCCTCACTTTACAAACAAGAAAACTGAGACTGAGAGGTGAGGTGACATGCTGTATTAGTTTGCTAGGGCTGCCATAGCAAAGTACCACAGACTGGGTGGCTTAAACAACAGAAATTTATTGTCTCAGAGCTCTGGAGGCTAGAAGTCTGAGATCAAGGTGTCAGCAGGGTTGGTTCCTTCTGTGGGGCGTGAGGGAGGATCTGTTCCATGCCTCTATCCTAGTTCCCAGTAGTTTGCTGGCATCTTTGGTGTTTCTTGGCTTGAAGAAGCATCACCCCAATCTCTGCCTTCATCTTCACCTGGTGTTCTTGTGTAGGTCTGCCTCCAAGTTTTCCCTTTTTATAAGGACATCGGTCATATTGGATTAGGGGCCCACCCTACTCCAATATGACCTGATTTTGACTCACTTCATCTGCAACAATCCTATTTCCAAATAAGGTCGCATCCCGAGGCACTGGGAGTTAGGAGTTTATCATATGAATTTTGGAGGACACAATTCAACCCAGAATTCTTGCTCAAGGTCACACAGAGCCAATAAGGTGAATAACTTGTACCCCAGTCTGTCTGACAATTCTAACTCTCCATCCAAGGTGATAATTACTTCCTCTGAAATGGGAGGTCTATAAAACATTCGGAGCCATGTTGATGATGAGAATTAATCATGTTATTCTTGTCAGTCTCTGAAAGCAGGGATCATACCTTATAAAACCACTCTTACACTTGCCCTTAAGAAACATGAAACCCATTTAAACAAGGATTCTTTTAAATAAAATCTTCCAAGAGGATGTTGGAAACCCCCAAGAAATTAAAATCCCTCTCCATCCCTACTGTCTCCACTCAAATGGGATGCAGTGTTCTCCTTAGAACACACAGCTGTGGGGCTCTCGTCTCTCGTGGTCCCCCCCATAGGCCTGGTCTAGAAGGAAGACATCTCTGCCTTTCCCATCTTTACTAACCGGGAATGGTGACCTGGTCCCAACGTCCACCTGGGAGGTGTGATAGCTGAACTACTGCCCCATTTAGGGTCTGATATTAAACAAGCTGGACATGGGAAAGGGTGTGTGTGCTTGTATGCTAATTCACATACCGTCCTACCCTCTACCCCAGGTTCCTACCCCTTACTCCTCCCAGCCCCACTGGACCCAGATCCCATCTTTATTTTCTTAAGTTTTCATCTCTGCCCATTGCCTTCCCCAAGCAGTCTCCTGTTGGATTGGTGCAGAATTATGCTCAGCCCAGATAGGAAGAAAACAATCCAAAGGTTTTAGAGTCTGGGTGTCAATGGTCATGCACGTCATTTCATAACACCTTCCACCTGCGACAGCACAGCGCACCTGGTGGAGATGCCCAGTGCGCAAGGCCGTGCCCAGCAATGGGCTGAGCATCTCATCCAAACTCGCAGAGGCCCTGAGATACCTCTGTGGAAGATGAAGGAGCCTGTCACTAGCTAGAGTGGTCAGGACAGATTTTAATCAGTGATATAACCACTGCAGCAGGGAGAAGAGTCCAGTGTGAAATATACTCAACTGGGACTTGCACAGAGGTGACTGGGCATTTTAAAGGGAGAATGAGAGAATGTGGGGGTGGTGCGCAGGGGCTCAGGAAAGTCAGGGAAGTGAAGAATTACAAACAAACAGGAAGGAGGTGTTGGTCCACGTGAAACCCCTCAGGATTGGCGTACTGGCCTTATGGAGGTTAGGCTCTGCCCCTCCCGCGGAGTCTGGGAGGTGGGCCCCCTCTTCAGGTGACGGCTGGAACAGTCAGTTCTTTTGGCAGCCTTGAGTTTTCCCACTCAGGCACTTTAAGAGGGGCCAGCATCATCCTAGGGATGTGGCCCTGGGCTGTTAGAAACTATGTTAGCGTCTGTTCAGGTCTTTATAGGCCAAAGTGGAGGCCTAGTCCAGAAGGAAGCTCCGAGGAGCCTGGCTGGGGTTGGGTCAAGGAGAGAATCCCTGTCCCTTCCACCATTCTCTGTGTTTCTTCTATGAAAGCGGGTCAGCATTCCACTCAAGGCCACATACCTGGTGAATTGTCAAGCCATGCCTGGCCTCCCGAGTTCCTCGCCATGTCTCTCTGGCTTCTGGCTTACTGTTTCTCTCCCTGGGTCTGTCCACTCACATCACCCCCGCCCCACCCCCACTCACTGTTCAGGGCTCCGCCAGGAGGATAAAGTATCTGTGAGGGTCAGGCTGCCAGGAAAGAGGCGAGTGAGTGGCCTGAGCAAGTTACCCACCCTCAGGCCGGGGTCCTCACCCTTCCAATGGAGGATTACAGTGCATCCTTAAAGGGGGTTGGGCTAGAGAAATGGAAATAAAAACAAAAATAAACAAATGGGACATAATGAAACTGAAAAGCTTTTGCACAGCAAAGGAAACCATAAACAAGACGAAAAGACAACCCTCAGAATGGGAGAAAATATTTGCAAATGAAGCAACTGACAAAGGATTAATCTCCAAAATTTACAAGCAGCTCACGCAGCTCAATATCAAAAAAACAAATAACCCAATCCAAAAATGGGCAGAAGACCTAAATAGACATTTCTCCAAAGAAGATATATAGATTGCCAACAAACACATGAAAGAATGCTCAACATCATTAATCATTAGAGAAATGCAAATCAAAACTACAATGAGATATCATCTCACACCGGTCAGAATGGCCATCATCAAAAAATCTACAAACAATAAATGCTGGAGAGGGTGTGGAGAAAAGGGAACCCTCTTGCGCTGTTGGTAGGAATGTGAATTGGTTCAGCCACTATGGAGAACAGTATGGAGGTTCCTTAAAAAACTACAAATAGAACTACCACATGACCCAGCAATCCCACTACTGGGCAAATACCCTGAGAAAACCATAATTCAAAAAGAGTCATGTACCAAAATGTTCATTGCAGCTCTATTTACAATAGCCAGGAGATGGAAGCAACCTAGGTATCCATCATCAGATGAATGGATAAAGAAGATGTGGCACATGTATACAATGGAATATTACTCAGCCATAAAAAGAAACGAAATTGAGTTATTTGTAGTGAGGTAGATGGACCTAGAGTCTGTCATACAGAGTGAAGTCAGAAAGAGAAAAACAAATACCATATGCTAACACATATATAAGGAATCTTAAAAAAAAAAAATGGTCATGAAGAACCTAGGGGCAAGACGGGAATAAAGATGCAGACCTACTAGACAATAGACTTGAGGATATGGGGAGGGGGAAGGGTAAGCTGAGACAAAGTGAGAGAGTGGCATGGACATATATACACTACCAAACGTAAAATAGATAGCTAGTGGGAAGCAGCCGCATAGCACAGGGAGATCAGCTCGGTGCTTTGTGACCACCTAGAGGGCTGGGATAGGGAGGGTGGGAAGGAGGGAGACGCAAGAGGGAAGAGATATGGGGACATATGTGTATGCATAATTGATTCACTTTGTTATAAAGCAGAAACTAACACACCATTGTAAAGCAATTATACTCCATTAAAGATCTTTTAAAAAAAAATAATGGGGCTTCCCTGGTGGCGCAGTGGTTGAGAGTCCGCCTGCTGATTCAGGGGACACGGGTTCGTGCCCCGGTCCGGGAAGATCCCACATGCCGTGGAGCGGCTGGGCCCGTGAGCCATGGCTGCTGAGCCTGCGCGTCCGGAGCCTGTGCTCCACAATGGGAGAGGCCACAACAGTGAGAGGCCCGCGTACCGCAAAAAATAAATAAATTAAATATTAATAATAAGTAAATTTTTTAAAAAGGGGGTTGGGGAGGCCAGAGACCCCGTTCAGAAGCTAATGATAACGGTAGACAGTTATTCAACAGTTATGAATACTTATGAAGGCCAGGCACTTCACCTGATTTTTTTTACCAAAAGGCCAGTAAAAATGCTTAGAGTCCTCTGCCACCAAGATGTGTGGGCCACTTAGATTGAGTCAAGTCAGTCATCTTGGCCAGAGGATGAAGGGGGCAGACAGGAGGGCTCCTTCTCAGCTCTCAGACCCTGCTGGTCTCCTTGGGTCTCTGCCCCATGAAGAGAGGTCAGTGTGAAGCTGTGGTAGCTCTGGGGACTTCCCTGGTGGCACAGTGGTTAAGAATCCGCCTGCCAATGTAGGGGACACAGATTCGAGCCCTGGTCTGTGAAGATCCCACGTGCCACAGGGCAACGAAGCCCATGAGCCACGACTACTGAGCCTGTGCTCTAGAGCCCACGAGCCACAACTACTGAGCCCGCGTGCCTAGAGCCCGTGCTCCGCAACAAGAGAAGACACGATGATGAGAAGCCTGCACACCGCAACGAAGAGTAGCCCCCACTGACCGCAACTAGAGAAAGCCCACGCTCAGCAACGAAGACCCAATGCAGCCAAAAATAAATAAGTAAATAAATAAATTTATCTAAAAAAAATTTAAAAAGGAAGAAGAAGGTAGCTCTGACGTCCCCTGAGCTGGACTCTAGTCCAGGCTTACCGTTCGTTAGCTGGGCACCCTGGCCTTGTTAGTCTCGTTTTCCTCATCTGTAATAACTCTTAGAGTTAAATGAATGCTGTGAGGTTTAATGAGATAAGACAGACAAAGAGCTTAGGAGAGAACTTGGCATGTAGAAAGCCTCAAAAATGTTAGCTGACACTTATGGCAGGGACAAACTTCAAAATCACATCTCCTCTGGGAGATGGGGAGGGTGGACACTGGTGACTAAATGCCACCCCTCAACCCGGTTCTGTACAGCCCCAGGCCAGGGTCTCAGGGCAGGTGGATCTCCAAGCCCCAGGGAGCCCCAGTGTGGAACCTCCTTCCGGGCCGCACTGCCAGCCTCCTCCAGCCCCTGGACACCCTGCCCTGCTCTGAGGCAGGAGGCCGCTCACACACACGCCTTGCCCAGGGCAGCCTCCACCGTGTGACCAGAGGGAGGCTGGGCATGTGGTTGGGGGGCAAGGCTGGGAACCTTGAAGACAAAGAAAGAGCCCTTTGCTGTGGTTACTGAAAAGAAAAGAAATTCTCCCGTTCAAACCCAGCCCCTGCAGACAGCCCCACCCTCAGACTCTGGGCCCGTCCAGGTCCCTCCTGGGCTCTTGGGACCCCTGTCCTGGGGGATGAGCCTCCCCTGAGCTCCTCGTCTCCCCTCAGGGCACTTCCCATCCCAGCACTGGTTCCCTAGCTGTTAGCAGCAGAAGCCTGCCTCCCACGGTGATACCTCACAGGCTCCTGATTAAAAACAGCAACAAGATAAACCCCAAACTAAAAGCACAGCTGTTATGCTTGAAGCCCTGTCCTCCCATCCAGTTTTTAATAATAATAACAATAATAGCTATCATTGTGCTTTGCTGGGAGGACATTCGACTAAACTCAATGCTCACAATAACCTCAGGGGTAGGTATTATTGTTATCCCCATTAAACATATGGGAAAACTGAGTCACGGAGTTAAGCCACTTGCTCAAGGTGATATAGATCAGAGCGAGGACTGCATAAAGGCCCCCAGCAGCCCCCTCCTGACTGTGGAGGCTCTCTCTGCCTTCTCCATTCTCAGGGACACATGTGGCCATCCTAGTGCCCATCCCTCGCCGAAGAGTCTCTGCTCTCAGGGGTGGGCACAGAGAACCCTATGGCCTAAGCACCTGCCTCTGGCCCCCTTCCCGTGTTTACCCTGAGGCTGCCATCCTGACAAAACTTCCTTGTCCTGTCCCAGGAGGTGGCAGGTTTTTAAGGACATGGGTTTAGTACTGGGCTGTTATCATCAGGACTGGGTTTCCTCTCTCGGAGGTGGAGAAGTTGCAGTCAAAAAATGTATGGAGAGTGATGTTAAGCTCGCCACCTCTTCCTCTGCTCCCTGCCTGGGAAACACGGTTCTACCTGACAGTGTGCCATGTACATACACAGTACACTCACACACACACACACACATACACACACATACCTGCAAACGCACGCACGCGCGCACGCACACGTGCACACGTACATAGCCTTCCAGGAAGCAGGTGAAAGCAAAAAGGGTCTTTCTTAAATCTTTGAATGGCCTCATGGGATTCCTGCACATCTGAAGTCATTTACAAATTGTGGCGTGTGTGTACACTTGTGCGTATGAAGTGCAGGCATATGCAAGACATAATTTGCAGGTCCCAGTGCAGAATGAAAATGTGGGACCCATTGTTCAAAAAGTATTAAGAATTTCATGATGGCAACAGCGAAACATTAAACCAAGCACAGGCCCCTTCTGAGCACAGTCTGAGTGTGACCATACAGGCTGCACACCCAGGAAGGCGGACCCACTCACAAGAGTGGGTTGAATGTTTATACTGCAGGCACTTTTCAAATTAGAAGGCTCAGGGCTTTCCTTAGAATCTCAAAGGGGTCCATGACTCTCTAAAGGTTAAGAACAATTTGGTAGCAGAAGGCTGGTGTTAGAGGTGTGGGTTTGAGTCCCAGGCACATGGTTTACTAGCTGTGGGGCCTGGACCAAGTTCCTTAACCTCTCTGAGCTATTTTCTCATCTGTAAAATAAGGGTTATAATAAAGCCTGCCTCACAGGGTTAGTGTGACAATAGTAAAACTGAGCAGGACCCTGTAGGGCTTCTGGGCAAGGAAGCCTTTCGTTGTTCCCCATTCCTTGTTTGTAGGGAACAGATTCCAGCCTCCACGACCTTCCCTGAGTTCCAAAGGGCAGAATCTTGAACAGTTGCTAATCAGCGAAGGGAGGGGATGAAAAGACAGAGGAGGGGCAGCCGAGAAACAATAGAATAGCACAGCCCTGGGGCAGGGCCCTGGCCTCAAGGGATATACACAATTATCTTCTGAGCTCTTTGCAGAGCTAAAACCCCCAACAATTGGAAGGCGTTAGCATTCTTTATTCCAGGAAAGGCCAGGTTGAAGGAACCAGAGAAGCTCATCAAAAGATTACCTGAGACCAGATTAGAAGAGGGCAGGCCCTGCATACCCCCTAATTCTTATCAGCAACCCCACCCTTGAACAATTACTATAAACCTCGTCACCAAATCCTCCCGGGATGGGACACATAGTAGTCTTTGAGGGGCACAAGCCCACTGTGTCCCCGTTTGCCTGGCAAAACAATAAAGCTATTTTTTTCTATTTCACCCAAAACTCTGTCTCCGAGATTATTCGAGATTCGATTCAGCACCGGTGCACAGAGGCCGAGCTTTCAGCATCAATAGGGTCCATGAGATAAACAGCTTAGCACAGAGCCTGTCACATTAGCTCCCAGGAAGTAGTCGTTAATGAACTGAGTTCATTCTGTTTTGCATGTTACACTTGACGTTACATCCTTTTGCCAGCTTGATCACAGCAAGCCGTGCCTTCCGTGGATGTCCTCAGCAGGCCCAGCACAGATCCTGGCAGGGGCTCTTGGGAACACGAGCTGGTGTTTCTGAAGACTGGCTTGGTGTCTTGGCTGGTCTCTCCCCCAGACCTTGCCCTGCTGGCTGACCTGACTGATTTGGTCTGCAATGCCTGGGCCACAAGGATATGTGACAGGTAGCAGCAACCTAGGGGACCCTAGGGCTGGTGGATGATTTCTAGGTTGAGCTTGAGAGGACTGGGCCCCTCAAGAGGACCTCATAGCTTTTAAGTCCAGTGTCACACTTGACAGAGCCTCTCTCTAAACTGGGGCACCCAGGAGAGGGTTCTTAGGAAACCTGGGGCCCAGTGGCCCTTGGCGGCCCGTATTTCCCCTCTGGTACCCACATGGTGGCTCCTCGGGGGCCTCCGTGCTGCTTCAGCAATTATCTCCCCTGGGCCTGCCAGCATCACAGGGAGAAGAGCCACCGTGGCCCCGTCACCCCTTCCCTCCTTTCCTCCAGCCTGGTGCCACGGCCCACACCCCACCCCAACTCGTTTCAGGGTGGAGACTCCTAGAAGAGGGGAAAAGGGAGAATCGGGGCTGAGACCGCCACACCACCCCCAGCGTGATCAGAGGGAAGTCTGCAGCCCCTCAGGGTCTCCATGGCCATATTTGTAACATGCAGGGGGAGCACCTTCATGTCTGCCCTGGAGAAGCCCTCACCCATACACCCAGGAAGGTGTTTCAATATGTACAATGTATATCTTTGTACAGAAGGAAACTCAGGATGAGAAAACACAGGCTACCGGCCCCAGATAGCTGTAGTGCATGTCAAAGGAATGATTTCAGTGAGCCCACACTCTTGCATCTTCCTATACATAGAAAAGTACTAAACTCCTTAACTTGAGATATCTTGTTTTCTTTTATTAACAGTAATCTTTTGATGTTCCGACTACCTGGTCTTTTGCTGCGAAAACTCCTGGCTCCCCGCCTTGCCCCTTCTGAACAGTTTTCTCACGGTTATCTGAGATGCTATCTCATGGGCTTGAAGTCCTCAGAAAATCTGCCAAATAAAACATAACTCTCGGCTTTTAGGTTGTGCGTTTTTTTTTTTTTTCCAGTCGACACAGTCATATTAGCAACGTTATCCAGCAGTTCTTAAAGGCTAAGTGGGATGACACAGAAAGGTGTCCAGGATGTATTTTTGAGAGAAAAATGAAAATTGCAAGATAATATATACAGTGTAAGTCATTTCTGTAAATATAAACTATACATTCTCTAAACATATCTATGCACAGGGAAAGGTCTGGAAAGATGTATTTCAAGTTGATCATAGAGGCTGCCTCTGAGAAGGGAGGTGCTGAAGGGGTGGTCAAAAAGGACCTAAAGTCCACCCTTCTGGAGCCCTTGCCACAGGTCCTGCAAGCGTGTCCCAGACCCTGCTGGGATGGAATTCCTAACCCCAGGGCCAAGGCCATGCTGCACCGCTGGCATCTTGGGTGGAAATTCTGATTGGCTCGTGAATAACCAGCCTCCCATCCACTGATAGCAAAATTGTTCCAAACATCATTTATTAACTCCCCACCAAGGGCCAGGCATCCCACCCTCCCACAACAGGGTGGGTATTAGAGTCAGGCAGGGACTGCCAAGAACAAGAACGGTGGCAGGTCTGAGACTTTTCCTCTGCTTGTAAGCCAGCAGTCAGCCTGCCAGTGCCATGAATGCTGGCAGACTTCTGGGACAGAGACAACAGACTTATTAGGTAAAACAGGTGACACAAGCTCCATGTTTGCCTTGGTTCCCTTTGCTCCCTTGTCTCACGGGCCAAGTGGGAGACATGCGTGAGGAAACACTGTGCCCATAGGGGGTTTGTGTCTCGGCTGAGGAATCCTGAGATTAGGAAATCCCCAATCTTATAAAGTGGCTTCTAGCAAACCTGCCCAATCTTTGCCTTGGAGGGAGACATTGTTTTTATTCTCCTGGAAAGCAAACACATCTGCCCTCTACCCAAGGGAGACACTACATCTGCCAAGGCTGTTTGCTAGACAAACACCCTTGAAAAGATAGTCCGGAGCAAAAGGTGTCCCGGGACTCCAGAAATTCCAGAGGCCCTCTGGAGAACTGTCTCCAGAACTAACACTGGCAGCCTGAGATGAGGCACTGAGATGTTGAGTTCCTTCCCCAGGGTCACACAGCTAGGACACAGCAGAGCTGGGGTTACACCAGGTAATCTGACTCCAGCGCCCTTGCTTTTTCCTCCCTGCCTTCAAAATGGGCTGCTGGGCCAGGCTGGTAACCAAAGAAACACAGACAACACTGCTTCAGAGGGAAAATCCACTCTGAGTTCCCAACGACGACCTACACAACTGCAGGAACAGAGCCTGTCTGTGGCTTGGGACCAAGCACTGCCCACACGTTCCTGACCTGACTCCCCCGTGGGGATGAGAAAAGAAAATTCCTCTCCAGCTGCCCCTGGGTGATGTCAGAGAGGAGCTGGAAATAAGGAATGAGCTTCTGGAGACCGGATAAATGCTCTTTTCTTTTGCAGAAGGAAAATAATCTCACACCATTCCGTATTGACTTAAACATGAAATTTATTTATGGAGTAGAAAGAGTTGGTGTTGGCTTTCAGCGCCCAACCAGGAAATGGTCTGGGCTTGTTTTTGTCTCCTCCAGCACCATGTCCCCCGGTGACCTAATCTGATTTTTCAGACTTGAAGGCTTGATCCTGTTCCCTGGTTCTCAGGCCTCCCCTGACCCACCTTCTCGTCTCTGGAGCCATTCCTCCCTGCCTGGAGGAGGCGCAGAGAGGGGCCAAGTCTGTCATTGAGTTTCCTCTATTGCTTACTCTCCTCATCTGTAAAATGGGGACACACATCTGCCTCACACCTCCCTCATCAATAAAAAGCAATTAATAGTAATAATAACAGTAATAGCAATAGCTTCTAATTTGGTGAGTTGCTAATACATGCATCTATGAGGTATTAGGATTCTTCTTTACAGATAGGGAGACTGGGATCAGGGATGCTGGCAAAATTGGCCACTGTCACATAGTCACCCTTAAAGAAATGTCCGCCTCCTGTCACTTTGCCCCTCCCGAACTCCTCCTTGCCACCGAGGAAGACACATCTCCAACATCTGCTCCTCTGAGCTCTGTCTGAAGTTGCACAAGGTTTATATACTCAGAGGCTTGGGCAGGGCTGAGGCTGGTATCTTGTCCTACAGAGAGCAAGTCCCCTTCCCCAGGAGCTGCTCTATATGAGGCCCTTTAACGTTGTTTAACCTCATGGCAGCTCTGAGAGAAAGAGCTTTATCTCCATTTGCAGGTGGGCAAACTGAGGTTCTGAGAGTATTACATGGCCAGACCGTATGGCTGGTGGGGAGCAGGACAAAGGTCCCACTCTGTAGGCCTGGCTTCTTATCCCCACACCGCAAAGCCTCTGAACCAGCAGGTTGTGATATGGCCTCAGTTTCCCCTTCTGCAGCATACGGACAAGACCCGGCTTCTCGCCATCTGAGATCCTGAGGGGTTTCTATGTTGCCTTCAGATGAACTCTGTGCTATTAGTTTGGAAAGACACAGAGCGGATCCGTGACATGCCGAAAGTCACCCGGTGAGCCACAGCAGGGCCAGCCAAGGTCTGAGCCCTCTGCCTCAAAGCCAATGCTCAGTCACCCACACCTCACTGGCCAGGCCTCTGCAGGGAGGGGGTAGGTGGGCTGAGGCCCTGTCTCAGAGAGGGAGCTGAGGGAGCAGTCCCAGGTAAATCCCAAACAAGCTCCCACGACGGGAAATTACAGGGTAAGGTGGTTGGTGGCGAGGCCCGGGTGGGGCTGGAGGACGGAAAAAGAGGGAAGAGCAGGCCTGATGCCCACACTTTCTTCCCGGGGGTGGGGGCGGCTGGCAGCTGCGGGGACAGACACCTGCAGCCAGGTGTATCTGGGGGCACCCACCTCAGGAAAATTCCACCAGCTGAGGCTGGCAGGCACGGGGTGGGGATGACCCAGGGGATGCCCTCCCCACCTTCCCGGCAGGCAGGGTGATGAGCTATTGTCCTGCTAATTAAAAAATTTCACTTGCCCTGCGGTTCCATAAGAATTAGGTCATTAGTCACTGCAGCTGCTGACTTTCAACACACCCAGGCGTTCAGGACGGAGATCAGGATGAGGCACTCTGTGCTCCAGGAAAACTGAGAGAACAGGCCTTCAGACAGGTAGGCATTTTCGGGCGAAATTTTTTATGAACCCGGATTCTTGCAGCTTCCCATACTGTACTTAGAAAAGCACTAACTGAGGCATCTGCCCCTCGTGACCAGCAGCAACTTCTACTGAGATATGTGCTTGGCTGCAAGCACCCCCTTCATCAAAATCACATCTATGGGGCTTCCCTGGTGGCGCAGTGGTTGAGAGTCCGCCTGCCGATGCAGGGGACACGGGTTCATGCCCCGGTCTGGGAAGATCCCACATGCCACGGAGCGGCTGGGCCCGTGAGCCATGGCCGCTGAGCCTGCGCATCCGGAGCCTGTGCTCCGCAACAGGAGAGGCCACAACAATGAGAGGCCCACACACCCCAGAAGAAAAAAAAAAATCACATCTATGCTGACCTCCTGCTCTACCTTTCAGAGCAGTTCCTCAGGGCTCTCTAAGAGGCTGAAACTCACAGCTCTCACGTTGTGCATACTTAGTTCTGCCTGGGACTCTTTCTGCCCATCACCCGTCAGGTCTCAGTTTAAACTCTCCTTCTGCCTCCCTGACCTGCGTAAGTGGAGCAGCCCCCTCCTCAGCCCCACCTGCTGGGTGTTGGTGCCCAGTGACTGTTGGTTATCTGCTTTATTTCAGATTCATCGTCCTGGACCACCACCTGTGAGCCCCTCAGAGTCTCAGCCTTGCCTGGTTCTGCTTCACCGCTGCCGCCCAGCGCCCAGCGCCCAGCTCGGGCTGACGTGCAGCACATGCTTGGTCCCTATGAACAGGGCCCAGGATGCGCCTGCCCATTTAATTGCATAACAGGAGGGTGAGGGACTTGTCCTATGGTTCCAAGAAGCAGCAGAGAAGCAAAGCAGAGGACCTCTAAGGGGAATTGGGGCCCAGGATTTAAGAGAGCCCATCTGAGGCTAGACACCTCTCCCCAGAGCCCTCAGAGCCGGGTGAACTGACCCCACCCCAGCAGTCCCCACCCTCGCTTAGTCATAGAGTGTGGAGGATGGTCCCTTGTGGGGAAAAAATTCTGGTGACAGATAGCTCTTTCCACCTGGCCCCATGGTGGGAAGGTGGCTCACCCTGTCACCACCCCCAGCCCAGTGCTGGGGGGACTCTCAGAATTCTGCATGGAAACTTGAGGGTTCCTGCAAGCACGGGGAGCTGCCATCTGGTGACCCAGAAGCATAGGCGGGGTTCTCAGGAGAGTTTTCCCTGTGTCCCCAAGAGTTTTGGGATACTGGAAAGCAGAGAAGTGGGTTTGTGAAGGCAGGAGCTGAAGGATGTGTAGATTAGAGGTAGGGCCTGGCCCAACATGAAAATGCGGGGCCCTTGTTCCAAGCTTACTAAGCAAGGTTAACATCAACAGTGGTAAGTCATGTTGACCGCAGACTTTGATATGACGTGACGAGAAGGGCACTTTACTGCTGTGGGATCCCCCCACTCTCTGTGGGACCGCCTCCCCAGAGGCAACTGTGGAGCAGGAATTGAGAAGAGGAAAGCCAGTGGCCAATACAAATTTGAAAAGACGCTCAGCCTCATGAGAGTTCAGGAAAATGCAAATTAAAGCCACACTGAAATCCTATTTTTCACCTGCGAATAGTCAAGAATTTCAAACATCAAACAGCAACAGCCAGGGACACTGAGGGTGCCTGGGACAGGCAGCTGTGGTCTCCGTGAACACGCTGCATCACCCTTTCGGAAAATAATCTGACATTTTCTTCTGAAACACAAAATACACTCACTTTAGCCCAGCAGCCCCCCAAACTGACAAGTTTCCTAGAGGAACAAAAGCACCCACCAAAAGGATTTATAAAAAGGAGTGGTTTTCTGATATAGTTTGAAATAGTGGCGGGGGGGAACCCTAAGTATCTGAAGAGCCATTTCTCTACAAGAGAAATTATTGAATGAACATGGTAGGCAGGTTCTTGCCGTTGCATATTATGCGTCTGTTGAAAAAAAAAAAAGGATTAGGCACAGCTCCATTGTCTGAAGGGCTGTGCACATCCTGCTAAATTTAGAAAGCATGTTGCAGAGTTGGGACACTATGGGAACTGTAGGCGAGACGATGCAATGTGTAAAACTGTCCCACACATTACAGGACGTTCAGCATCCCTCGTCCCCTCATGGTCGTGCCAACTCTGCCCTCTCATTGTCAAAAAAAGAACAGCAGAAAAGCCTTAACATATTTCCAAATATTCCATGCTAAAAACCAGTGATGGTGAGGCCTGGGGTGAGGTTTTTGTTTTTAATGAACATTAGCAAGACCCTAGCTGTATAGAAGTTTCCTCCTGCTTGGCTGTTGCGGGAATGGGGAAGGGGGAGGGAGAAGATCCCTATGCCTGGTTCCATTTTTGTATGGATTCACCAGGCAACACAGGTCACTCTTGTAATTACCAAAATTACCAAGGAGAAAAACCTTTTAAAAGAAAAATAATGAAAGAATAACAAAAGCAAAAGTAAAATGGAAGGAAAGGAGGGAGGGAGGCTGCTCTAGAGACCAAAGCCCCCACCCCGTAGCACTACATACACTACATATAGCCCCTGCCCCTGCCGGTGCAGCATCATCGGGGTGTGGACAGGGAACATTGCCGTCATCCCAGTTCTACAAGGACCAAGCCATTAGCCACTGCAGCTACCGCATTGGCGGCACACCCTGAGGGGAATTCAGGATGGAGAAAACCAGGAAACATTCTGTGCTTTGGATACTGGCCCTAGATAGTCAAGATGCATATCTAGGCAACCAATTCAATGAACCCAGATTCTTGCATCATCCCATGCATAGTAGAGAGCTAAAATAATTAACTGGAGATGTCTGTTCTTTGTGAACTTTTGACGTTCGACCAGTTTTTTTCCTGGCTCCTCCTTTATCTCTTTGGAGCAGTTCCTCAGAGCTAGCAGAGGCTGTCTCTCACGCTATGGTCCTCAGTAAGACCCCTGAATAAAACTGAATTTGTAACTTTCAGGTTGTGCTTTCTTTCTCCAATAGACAGGGGTCACCTGGTGGCAGCACCTGCCGGCCACCTCCCTGGCCACATAGCTCTGGCAACCTCCTCGGGTCCGGCAGCCGTCCTCCGCTCGCCACAAAGGCCCCTTTCTCTGCTGGCTGTTTTCCTTGGGCCCTGCCCACCTCCATGGGCAGCCTCTGGCCACTGCTGGTGGCACCAGGACAGGCCCTTGCCCGCTGCTGAAGACTTGCTTTATGGACACCCAGGCCCTTGGAAGGCAGCTGTTTCCACCTTCCTGCCACATTCCCGCCCCACTCCCCCAACCCCAGCTCCAGGAGGGAACACGCCGCTCCCGTTCTTCGTCATCCCACGACATAAATCATTGCTCCCTGGGTAGGCAGCGAGGCCAGGTCCCCCACAGCCCACATCACAGGCGTTCTTGACACCCTACTAGCTGGAAACCACGCCCAGCACTTCCCCTCCACCCGGCCCTCTCCCCTCCCCTCCCGGAGGCCTGGGTGAGGCTGAGCCAGGAGCCCCCGGCTGCACCCCAAGGCCACGGCAGGGGGCAGTTCCAACTCGTGTATTTCTCATTTTTAAAACACCGTATGTATTTAAACATGCCCTGTCTTGTTCCAAAAATATGAAACAGCCACAAGGACACACAAGATGCAACCAGCATAAACTAAGACCAGAAGATGCTCATAATAATCTTGCGACAGAGATTTTTGGTATAGTTTAAAACATGAAAACTTTAGAAGCCACTTAACGTCCAACCATAGGAGACTAGTTAAGTAAACTACAATATAGCCACACAATTGAATATTATGCAGTCGTAAAAATTGAATTTATAGCTAGATAACCTAACTTATTTATAAATAGTTTACTTATTTATAGAACCTAATGTTAAATTTGTATGTCTATATGCTAAATTTGTAAGTCTATATGCCTCATGAGCTTCTTGAAATGACTGTGGCTCCCAGGAAATTAAAAGCCACTACCCTATAGAGGGGCATGTAACGACTAGATATTTATGTTGTATATAAAATGTATGCATTACAAAGTCCCCTGCTATCTAGCCTGAGGGTGCAGGACAACTTTGATGTGGGGCTGAGGGCTCTGCCAGTACAAATGGTCTATCCATTTGGGGACAGAGCCAAAGGGGAATGGCTTGCAGCCCCTCTACTGGCCCCATTCAGGAAAGGAGTCGACTCATTCCCTCACAGAGGGGTAGGGTGAGATGGGGTCAGAAACTCTCTCTGTTCACCTCTTAGGAGGACAGTCAGTGACACATCCCAAAGAGTCAGCCACGAATGGTGGACTTTCTGGCATAAGCAGCAGATTGTTTGCAGGTGACTGAAATCAGAACACAGAAAGCTATTCACTCCACCCAAGGCTAGGAGGTTCTTACTACCTATCTCCAGGAGAAAATCCCCAGAACACATTTTAGATTGCTCTGTTTACCTATTGCTGAGCAACAAATCAGCCCAAAACTTAGTGGCCCAAAGCAACAACAACCGTTTTATTATCTCTCATGGTTACTGTGGGCCAGGAAGTCAAGGATGGGCTCAGTTGGGTAGCTCTGGCTCAGGATCTCATAAGGTTGTAGTCAGATGGAGGCTGGTGTTGGAACAGCACGGGACTGGGCTGGCTGGGGGATGACCAAGCACCTCTCTCTCTCTTCCTGTAGTCTCAGGGCCTCTCCATGTGACTGCTTCATGTGTGATAGCTGGGCTTCCTAACAGCACGGTGGTTATCACACAGAGCCATCACCAATATCCCAGGTGGGCAGGACCACCTGAGGCAGATGGAAGCCCTATGACCTTTGATCCCTGTATATTTGACATCGACACCATTAGTCTATCTATCTTTTATCTACACAAAAGTCAGCCATTTCATGCCTCAGCTGACCCACAAACACTTTGAGCTACGATGGCACAGGGGTACTGTCAGCCAAGAAATGGACTTGGGCAGTGGCCATCTTTTTCTGAGTTTTAGACAATTATTTGAATATACTTTTGAGTTTTACCCATGATGTTTGATCATGGGTAAATGATCAAAACAGAAAACAGAAAAGTGAACTCGTTGATGGAAATGATGAAAAAGATACGGGCTCCAACCCCAGGCCAGTTAAGGCTCCACTGGCCTGAGTTGGATGGTGAGCAATCTTGAGAGAGTTGGCTATGAGTTCTCTTGTGAAGAAAAAGAACAAAAGCAAAGGAACAAAATAGAAGAATGTATACTACTAAAGTATTTTGGATGAAATGACACAGTGTCTGGGATTTGCTTTGATATGCTCCAACAAACAAACAAAAAGTACAAGGGGGGGGCAAGATTGGTCATGAGTTGCTAATTGTTGAAGCATGGAGGTTCATTATTCCATTCCTTCCATTTTTGTGAATGTTTATCATTTCCGTAATAAAAAGTAAATATAAATTTATATCACATATTAAAAACACAACATTAAGCGTCATATCTAAAAGCTAAACTGTGATTAGGTGTCATTAAATTCCTGGAAATGTCCCCTCCCAACTACTGTGCACTAATGATTTTTGTTTTATTTTGGGCCGCAGCATGCGGAATCTTAGTTCCTGGACTAGGGATTGAACCCGCGCCCTCTGCAGTGGAAGCACAGAGTCTTAACCCCTGGACTGCCAGGGAAGTCCTGATTTTTCACAAAGATTATCAGGGTCATATTTATATAGAAGTCAGTAACCATCTGTACTGATGTACTTAATTCCATTGCGCAAACTGCAGAATCTTCCTTGCAAGAGAAGGGTATTATATATGTGCAACCACAACAAAAGTAATCTCAATCCCTGAATTCAGAGCTCTTGAAGCAATGAGGGAGTGTTAATTAACAGAGATAGCAGGTGTTGGCAGCGGGAGCAGGAATATCCTGTATGGTTTGAATTTCCTTTTGCTGTGTGTATGTGTCCATTTTTAAAGCTTAATTGATTTATTTAGAATAAGAAAAAGCTGTTGAATAGGTACTATTGGCTGTTCCTTTCTTTTTCCTATGGTATTATCTTTACTACTTTTGAACTCATTTTGTCTGCCAAGGGAGTAGGTATCACTAGCAAACAAGAGATACCAGGCATCGGGCTTCCCTGGTGGCGCAGTGGTTAAGAATCCGCCTGCCAATGCAGGGGATACGGGTTTGAGCCCTGGTCCGGGAAGATCTCACATGCTGCGGAGCAGCTAAGCCCGTGCGCCACAACTACTGAACCTGTGCTCTAGAGCCCGCGAGCCACAACTACTGAAGCCCCCGCGCCTAAAGCCCGCGCTCCACAACAAGAGAAGCCACCACAATGAGAAGCCTGTGCACCACAACAAAGAGTAGCCCCTGCTCTCAGCAACTAGAGGAAAACCCATGTGCAGCAGCGAAGACCCAACGCAGCCAAAAATTAAATAAATGGATAAAATAAAATAAATTAAAAAAAAGAGATAACAGGCATCAAAGATAAAGAGAGAATGATGCAAAAGTTTTATATGGAATAAACTCTGGTCATCAGCTTAATCCCACTTCTCTACTTTGCCCCCACTCACCACCTCTGACTTGAAAAAAACCGGTTGTTCCATTTCAGCCCTAGGACGTCTCCCAGGCCAGCCCAATGCAATGACCAGCGCGCCATCTGGTGGCTTCTGGAAGAAGTGCATAGGCCGTGTTCTTTTCTGAGCTCACAAGCAAAGCTGTAGTTTCTACTGGGGGTCATAAACTGATGCTCCACAGGGCAAACCTGACATACAGATGTACTGTCTATAAATGTACAGCTGTATGGATCGCAATGCTTCTACGGGTTTCTAATATGTTGCCAACATTAAAAAATCCAGATGTGGGACTTCCCTGGTGGTCCAGTGGTAAAGAATCCACCTTACAATGCAGGGGACGCGGGTTAGATCCCTGGTCAGGGAACTAAGATCCCATGTGCCGCAGGGCAACTAAGCCCGCGCGCCACAACTACTGAGCTCGGACGCCTCAACTAGAGAGCCTGTGTGCTGCAGACTACAGAGCCCACACGCCCTGGAGCCTGCGCCTCACAACTAGAGAGAAAACCCACACGCCACAGCTAGAGAGAAGCCCAAAGGCCACAATGAAACATCCCGCATGCCTCAGCGAAGATCCCGCGTGCTGCAACTAAGGCCTGACGCGGCCAAAATTACATAAATAATAAATCTTAAAAAAAAAAAAATCCAGATGTTTTACATAAAAAGTCTGATCTCTGGCTTCTTTTGAAAACTGGATCTGAGGCCTGTGCTCTCCAGTTATCTGTCTGGCCTCTACTGTGGCCACTTTGGTTTCTGTTAGTTTGTCCTACACAGAATCCCTGTAGTGTGTTGAACAGTGTCTCCCAAATATACATGTCCACCTGGAACCTCAGAATGTGATCCTATTTGAAAAATAGGGTCTTTGTGGATCCAGTGAGTTAAGGATCTTGAGATCATCCTAAATCCAATGACTGATGTCTTTATAAGAAGAGGAGAGGGAATTCCCTGGTAGTCCAGTGGTTAGGACTCCGTGCTTTCACTGCTGAGGACGCAGGTTCAATCCCTGGTCTGGGAACTAACATTCCACAAGCCACACAGCACCACCAAAACGAACAACAAAAAAGCAGGAGAGGACACAGAGACCATCATGTGGAAACAGAGACACTGGAATGATGTATCTACAAGCCCAGGAGCACCAAGGATCGCTGGCAAACACCAGAAGCTAGGAGAGAGGCATGGAATGGATTCTCCCTCACAGCCCCCAGAAGTAACAACCCCACTGACACATTAAGTTTGGATTTTTGGCCTCCAGAACTGTGGGAGAATAAATTTCTGTTGCTTAAAACTACCGTTTGTGGTAATTTGTTACAGCAGCCCTGGGAGCCTGCTGACAGTTCCCAAGAGGTCCTCACCTATTTATAACATCCCCCAAACAGGCCTCTGCTCTAAAGCCTACGGGGACAGGGAACTTACTACCTCCCACCTGTGTGATGGACTAATTGTTGGAAAGTCTTTCTGCTAAACCAATACATAATACAAACAACATAAGATCAGGTTAGAGTCTATAAAGAGTGAGGGAAACCAAGGCCTAAGAAGAAAGAAATCCCTGCTGGTTATGGGCTCAGGGGTTTCATGGAGGAGGCAGCACTTGAACTGGGCCTTAAAGGATGGATATGATCAAAACAAGCAGAAACAGGTGTGGTGGCGGCCATGTTCCAGATGACAGAGCAGTGGATGGCCCAGAGGTAGGAAAGAGTGGGCCATGTACAGATCCATAGATTCATTCATTCATTCGTTCATTCCCTTCTAGGAATATTTATTCTCTGAGCAATGAGTAGTGAGCTTAGTTGGAAGGGAAGCGTGTGGCTGTGTGGCGTCAGTAGGTTGGAATTAATAGTGAAGCGTCTAAATCTTTAAAAGTCCTGGTCTCCCAAGAGAGCTAAGTAAAATATGTGACATTTATCCACATCCCTGGGTTATTTTCTTCAGGCGAAACTACTCTGCTCACCGCTTGTATAGAGGACTGCTGGTTTGTATCTTTCCAGGAAGTTTCCCTGTGTCCCTTCCCCCGATCACAGCCCATGTTCTGGCCAAAAGGGTGGCTACGTGATCCAGGCTGGCCACCCACAGCACCCGACTCACCTGGCAGCAGCGATGGGTCCGGTCAGAGTCTTTCCCTGCCACTGATGTGTAGACTCTGGGAGCAAGCAGCTCTCTCTTTGCTGGAGCAGCAACTTCTATGCCACGTGGAGAACGCCCATCAGGAGTCAGAGATTGAGGCCAACAGGTGAAAAGAAACAGTAAAGTGTTGATGAAAAATGGGCAGCACCGGGGAGAGCCCTGGGGGCACTCACCTCACAGTCGCTCTCCTGGAGGCCCTGGTTCCTAGACTTTTTCCTTCACTTCCAAGAGCTGCCCTAGTATCCTCCCCCTTCATGAGGGCCGGTAAATTCCTTCTCTGCCTAGGCCAGTGTGAGTTGAGTTTCTGTTGCTTGCACTGAAGGGTCCTGGGTGATATGGTCCTGTTTCCACACGCTCCCACCCCCACTGGCCAAGCAGCCAACGAGAGCAAAGGAGGGTGGTTCCCATCCAGGCCAGCAGCGCCCCCTCCAGTTGAGAGAGGTCACCCCATGCACTTTCTGGTGAGCATGTGAGCACTTGGTGCTGTTAGGGTGACACTGAAAAAGCACAGGGCTGTGACTCCAAGTAAAATCCAAGTAAATTGCAAATAACATAATGAATGAAAGCTTCTCTGTCTGTGATGTCTCTACCCCAAAAGACACCAATTTCCATCCTTAGAGAGTCATTCCTTTGGGCTAGGGCTCCTTTTGAAATATAAGCTGGGAGAGTAGTTCAGGAGGCAGTAAGCAGGCCAATTTGCCAAAAAATTTATACACTTGAATGCACCAAATTCACTAAATTTAAAAAATTATAAAAACTTGTTTATTTTAACTAAATATAAAAACTGGTTTATTTTAACTAAATATAAAAACTGGTTTCTTTTAACTAAATCTAATTTTCAGCACTTCATATAAAACGTTGACATTTTGGTTTCCCACATAAAATTACTGGGACACTTTAGCTTGGCAGCAATTTGCAGAAAGTTTCTACAGGAAAGGGTAAAATTGTTTACGCACCTGAAGAGAAGTGAATCTCTAATGATAAACAGCACCAGGAGTGACGATTTTTTTTTTTTTTTTTGCAGTACGCGGGCCTCTCACTGCCGTGGCCCCTCCCGTTGTGGAGCACAGGCTCCGGTCGCGCAGGCTCAGCGGCCATGGCTCACGGGCCCAGCTGCTCCGCGGCATGTGGGATCTTCCCGGATCTTCTGGCAGGCGGACTCTCAACCACTGCGCCACCAGGGAAGCCCGATATTTTAAAGGGGGATGTCAGGCTGACCTGGGACAAGATAATTCATCTAGTCACTCATTTATTTAACATATACATCCTGGTTACCTGTCCTGTGCCAGGCTCAGGACTCAAGGATACACATGTGACAGGACATGATCCATGCCCTCAAGGAACTCCAGCAGGGGAAAACCCAGGGAATCAAGGAGATGCAGCTCAGTGGTCTTAGGACAGAATATAGGCCTACACAAGGCCAATGAGGAACAGAAGTAGCTTGGTCCTCTCTGCCTGAGGAGGTGAGAAGGAGACATGACGTTTGAGTTGGGTTTTGAAGGGTGTGTAGGAGTTCACCAGGTAAAGAAGAAGAATGGAGAAAATTTTCAGGCAGGAAGTACAGACTAAACTAAGGTTCTGAGGCTCAGAAGGTGGAGAGGAAGATGAAGATGAGGAGGAACAAAAGGAGTGTGGTGGGCAAATCACCAGGCTTCTACAAAGCAAGTCAAAAGGAATTTGACTTTCAATCTGTGGGTAATAGAGAGCCACTGAAGGTATTATGTAGAGGAAGCAAATCACCCTGTCTCCATGGCAGCTGTGACCAAGATGGACCAACAGTGCTAGAAAGGAGGGGGCTAGAAGACAGGGTAGAGGCTGCTGCAGTTGTCCAAGCAATAGATGAACAGGGCTAAGTTAGAATTTATTCATTCAACAGATATTTATTGATCACCACCTGTCTAGAGACAGGCGCTAGCTCAGGTGATCGCTGCTGGGGATTCAGCAGTGGGTAGAAGCTGGGCGATAGAAGGGGAGGCAGAGGAAGATCATTCCAGCTGGAGGAAAGATCTACCTCTTTCTGTGATCAGGGCAAAAGAGTTTGAGACCATCAGAATTCAGATATAGATTTGGCTCTTGTTTCAGACTAAAAATAACAATGATTTAGACAAAATAACACCTACGTTTCTCTCCACTGGCTGGAACAGTGACTCCGGGGTGAGTGGGGCCCAGGCTCCTTCCCTTGGTTATGTCACCTCAAGATGGAGCTGCTGTATCTGTGTTCCTGGAAGCGGGAAGGGGCAGAAGGAGTTGGGGGGGAGGCATGCCATGCTTCTCCTGAAGGCCACCACCAGGAAGTGGCATCTGTCACTTCTACTCTCATCCAAGTTTCCAGCAGGGAGTCACCTGACCATGTGGAGCTGCAAGGGAGGCTGGGAGGTGTGGCCTTTGTCTGGGCAGCCAGATGCCCAGCTAGAAATAGGGGGTTCTGTTGCTATACAAGGGGAGAGTGAATGTAGGGTCATCCTGCAGCCTCTGACCCCGCCTGTGTTTGAGGAACTGCTAGGGATCCCATGGGCTTTGGGATCTGTTGCCTGGGCATAGGCCCTGCAGGCTACATGCCAGGCCCTCCACCCCTGGGGGCCGGGGAGGCCTCCTCCCATCCTACTCCACACCCCGTGTCATCTCTCTGGATACCAACGGCCCCCAGAGCTCCCCACACTCTTTGGATTCTGTGAGGAGTGAAGAAGATGGCCCACGTGGCTGTTCCCACGGCACCGGGCCTGGTGCAGAGGAAGCCCTCTGTGAAGGAAGCCATCTGCATCCATGTTTCCTTCCACCTAACTTAGCATGTTTCCGCTCTCCTCCTAACTTAGTCCGGCTAACTGTCACAGCCCCCAGGAGTCCCCGATACCCAACGGTCTACGGATACCCTTCATCACTCACTCAGCCTTGTTCCCTTTGCCTCCTGTGCCTCAGCCTCAGCATCTATAAAGGGGGACTAGTGAGAGGACTTGGCACAGACAGTTGTGTGACGGTGTCTTCATCCATAAGACGATGAGGGCTGTTGTAAGGCTTAGATGAAGTCATGCACGAGAAGGCTCTGGCCGGGCTGGGCCTGAGATCACCATCTGCCCCGGCCACAGGCTGGGGAACTGTGTTAGCCACGTGACCTCCTCGGCCACCTCACTGTCAGGTGGCAGTGTGCACAGGCTGAAGGGGAGAGTGCTTGCCTTTCCCTTCCTGTTCCCCCAACTGTAGGAAACACCCTGCTCCAAAGTGTAGCCCCAGCCTTACCCACCTCCAAATGTCACCAGCAGAAGAACTCAGTCCTTTGAGCCTTCAGAAAGATGGCCGCCACGGCTCAACAGCCCTTCTCCAGCGTTCTTTTTAAAGCACAGTTAATTTTGCTTTGCAAATGTGTGAGCCCTTGGGGTTAATTAGAGGAAGTGTGGAGTGTGAGAGGGAGAGCAAGAAAATTTTGAGCCGGTCAGGATTCCTGCCTCTTCACGCTGGCACAAAATCACAAAACTGGGCAGTCTAGCCCAACCCCTTCATCTCACAGCTGGGGAAACTAAGGCTCGTGGAGAGGTGCTGACCCAAGTTTAGAGACAGGACCAGGTGAATTCCAGGTGTCCTCATTTCTTCCGCGCTCTTCCCCGGCACTCAAGCTCCCATCCACGTTCGCCCATGATTTGTTTCCGAAGATGTGGGATCTCTGCGTTATTTACTGTCTCACTGTGGGAATCACAGAGCAGTGGCCGCAGAATGTGGAGGCTGACACTGGAGTTGGCCAGGCTGGGGTGACATCGCGGCCACAGGAGTGAACCAATGTCACTCCCCTGGAGGCTTAGTTGTTTCCTGTATAAATGGGGGTGGGTGGGTAACAATACTAGTCTCTTGGGTTTGTTGGGAAGATTAAACAACATACTGTAAAAATCATGTAGGACGCTGATGGGAATATAGAGACATTTGTGTTTTCCTCCTTTCCCTCGCCTTTGTTGCTCAAAAATAATTAAAAAAAATTTTTTTAAGTTAGTGGGGTTTTTGTTGCTGTTGTTTTATTTTGTTTTGTCTTATTTTGTTCTTGGGCAAACCCACCCCCTCTCCGAACCCACCCCCCACAAAAGGTGTGAGACCAGCCAAAGGCACAGGGCAGGTGTGGGGAGGCTGGTTCTGTAGGGGTTTATGCGTGTTTTTGTTTGTAGATCTGTTCTCAGGTCCTGGCTGTTCACCTAAGAGCAGTCAATATACAGTCCTTGTCTCCAGGAGGCTAAATCCCGAGGAAGAACGAGGCACCAGAACAAGCTGGCTCCCACAGTACGGGGGAGCGGGGAGGACCAAGGCTGAGGGGTCACATCCAGGAGAAGCAGTGGCAGCGGGCGTCCCAGGCAGCTCACTTACTGCCATCAGCACTTGGGCCTGTCCTGGGCGATGCTCTTTGTCGATGGCCCTGGAAACCCAGGTGGCCGGGATATGGTGACAATGGATGAATTGTTCCAGTAGCCTGGGCCCTGACTGGCCTCTAACTCCCCATGGCCGGAACAAATGCTGATCATGAAGTGCAAACGCCAATATTTCCCTGCGCGCTGAGGATACTCACGCAGAGGCTTCCCAAGGGGTGGATGCAGGCGCCCTCGGCAGGCTGCAGGCTCCTCGATGATCCAGTACCCAGGCCTGGCTTGGTGACTGATAAGATGTTAGATGAAACAATAAAATGGAAGCCCTCCTGTCCGGGGACCACTGGACCTCCTGGCTCCTGCCCTTGAACTGGCCTGCAGGCCTCCCACTGTCCCCACCCAGAGATGAGGGCCCAGTCCTGGCTCCTCACAGGTGTATTCCTGCCCTGGCCTCTTGCACACCCTGCCCTCACCTAAGGGACACGCCCTGCTTCTATCTGCTTAACCTGGATGCACACATCTGGCTGCACGTCAGCAGTGCCTAGTGATGGCCCCAACCCAGAACAGTGGAATCAGCACCTCTGCGGGTGCGGCCTGGGGGCCTGGACTCCCCCACGGGATTCTGATGTGTGGCCAGGGTTGAGCCACTAGATGATTCTTACCCATGTAGGGGGCCTAGCTGAAGTCCCATTCCTCCAGGAAGGCTTCCTGACTTACCCCTGTGCAGGTGATCATCCTCCTGTGAGGACCTGTGGGCCATGCAAGGAGCAGTCACTGGGCCCTGATGGCAGCCTGCTTTGTGTGGGGTGGTAATTAGGAAGCAGAATTCAGGCTTTGCCCCACACTAGCTGCATATCCTTGGTCAAGTTACCAAACCTGAGACTCAGTTTCCTCATCGGCAAAATGGGCATTAATAATAGTGCCTACCTCATGGCTGGCATAAGATGCTTCCACTGACCAATCCAACCTCAAGGACCCCACACCTCCCCCATGGCTCCTCTATTTCCAAAACCACAGGTTCCCACAAGCCCAGAGAGTGCACCAGTTTCTAGGGATCTCCATCTGCATCTCCAACCTACTTTCTCCTGCATCCTGTGTGCTGGAAGAAGCTCCTGGGCAAGTCACATCCATCCTCACACTTCCTCCAGGAAGACTCCTGAGCCTCCAAGTCTGACCTTGCAGGTGACAGTGAGAAACATCAAAGGGAAGAAAACCAGCCCGCACAGCCTCCCATCACCTAGGAGGTAGCTACCCTTCCTTAGTATCCATTCTAGCCAGACGGGCAGAGTCTGCCCTGGCTCTGAGCTGGCACGGGAGGCATAACTAGACATTTATGCAGGGTTTTCACTGTTGAGAAAGCACTTCTTTGTGATCCTTGTGAGACGACTTCTTCTCCTCATCTGCAGATAACCTGACCAAGGTCATGGTTAGCAAGTTCTAGGGCTAGAGTTGAGAGTATCAAGAAATTGGAAACCATAGAAATATCCAAAAATAGGGAAATGGTTAAATTCATTAGAGTACGTCCATATTGTGGAATACTCTGCAACTATTAAAGTCATGTCAGGGTGGGGGAGAGAGATAAATTAGGAGTTTGGGATTAAAATATATATACTACTATATATAAAATAGATAAGTAACAAGGATCTACTGTGTAGCACAGGCAACAATACTCAATATCTTGTAATAACCTATAATGGAAGAGAATCTATATGTATAACTGAATCACTTTGCTGTACACCTGAAACTAACACAACATTGTAAATCAACTATATTTCAATACAATTTTTTAAAGTCATGTCTTCAAATAATTTTAATGACATAGAGAAAGGTTCATAATAGGCTGAATAAAAAAAGCAGGACACAGAGTTTGATCTCTGTTTTGTGATACAGATGTATTTATTGGCCTATCTACAAATAGACATTGCATATATATTTGCAATAATACCAAAAATGTTTCTAAGTTGCTTCTGGTCCTCCCCTCAGTAAATCAGGCCTCTCCTCGCAGCCCCACCCTCTCGGAGGCCTAACATATGAAGGTGAATAAGGGAAGCGTGCTGACCACAAGCCTGAATCCTGGGACCTTGTTTTGTGAAAAATGACACCAAGGGGGAGAATAATCAGAGTAGTGCCAGTAGGTGGTGTTTATAAAGTTTTTATTTTCCGTTTTCTTAAAAATAACATTTGATTTCCTTTATGCATGTGTGGAGTGTACTTGTTTCCTTAGGCTGAGTTAATAGGCAGATAAAGACAACACGAGGCGGGGTCCCCAAGTGGAGGCGGGGGGCAGGGGTGAATGTGAGGGGAGGGGGGCACAGGGGAGAGGAAGAGGGTGGGGTGACCCACGGGACGCTTGAGTGCCCATCAATGCACAGACACAGTCTAACACTTTGTTTTTCGATTTTTTTTTTAAGACATCTAAAATTACTGAGAGATACGATTTCAGCACTTTAAATATACAGACAGAAATCCAAGCACTTGGAACACAATTCTTAACTCTAAGCTCAGTTATTGCACGTAACACAGTTTAAGGAGGCTTCAGGCTATAAAGCAATTTGCTCTGCTTGGGACTTCCTCGGATGTCTCGAGTCTCCTTTGGCACCCCCGGTGTCTCTTCCCTTTGACCCCTGCCAGCCCACAGCCTCACGATGATGCTAGGGGTCAGTGGATTAGCCACCCATTCTCCCCAAGGGCTGCGGGGGAGGCTTTGGTGAAATGGAGGGTTCCCATGTTGATCCCAATGGACCCCCACCCACTCAGGTGAAGCTGAAAGCAGATGGAGCTCGTGAGAGGTGAGTGGGTGGCCTGCCCACTAAAACCAGGCAGTTTGGTGTGAGGACAGAAGTGTGACCATTGGCCACATGTGGCCACAGCCCCAGGGGGACAACGGGGGGCAGTCACACCCCCTCACACTCTCACCAGCTTCACCTCCCTCCTCCTTCTTCCTGAGCTCCCACACCTCCTTTCCCATCGCCCTGAACCCTCTCTGAGTGGTCTCTCAAGGCACATTTTTTCCCTCCAACTCCAACCTGCCCCATCTTAGACGTGCCCGTCTCTCCCAGCACCAGTGGGTAAGGAGGCCTGGGGTGGCCAAGGGCAGCTCCAGGGCCAGGCAAGAAACTTCTCTGAAATTGTGGTCGAGCTCTTTCCAACACAGCCCGAATCCCGCTGCCTGCCTAAGCCAGGGGAGTGGGGACAGGACAGAGAGAGGACACCGAGAAGAGGGACATGGGAGGGGCCAGGTGGCAGACAGCTTGGTCAAGGGCACACATCCAAGGAGCTGAGGAAAGACCACCCTGCAACCTTGCTCACAAGGAAACCTGCACCTTGTCTGACAAGAAGTGACTTGGAGGCCTTCAGCCCACTGGGCACAAGCTGCTTGGTCTAACTTTGCAGGGGGCAGGTGTCTTGGTCCCAGAGAGTGGGGTGAAAAGCAGCGTAGAGGCTTCAGAGACAGGGCAATGCTGGACCCCTGAGTCCCACCAGGGTCTACTTCAGCGCCTTTTGCTTTCTCTCTACAACATATTTACAAGGTCACAAAAACGTGCACAACCAGAAGACCCAGAGAGGGCATGTGCCCCCAGGAGGGGAGGGCAACAGTAAGAGGAGAGGGGCACTCCTCCCTCTCTGCCCCCTCCCCACCCCAGAACGCCCCAGCATCCTCAACAGCCACGCCCAGGAGACGGTTCCAGAAGTCTGAGCCAGGGCAGAGGGAAGAGACAGACAGACTCCAATCCTAGCGAGAGCAGGAAGTTTCAAGTAGCTCTGAGAGGAGCTGTGCTCAGACAGCAGAGGGCTGATGTGAACCGGAATTTCCCTGAACTGAGCCGGGGACCAGAGGAAGGACTGGGACAACAGGAAGGGGAGAGGGGGAGACAGGCGAGGGGGATCTGGAACAGCGCGACACCTCAACAATCAGAACTGTGCTGTGGAATGAGAAGCGGTTCATGGGACTAACTGGAGTTTCATTATTTCCCCCTAGGGAGGGCTTGTAAGATGTGGATTCCGGGGTGGAAGTAAAGAATCCGGGGAGCCAGGCTGGGAGGCTTGCCCAGGGAACCTTACGACGACGTGGACCCCACACCCTGCCACCACCCAGCACGCAGGGCGCTCCTCCTCATCTCCTCATGTGCCAGGCCCCCAGGGATGGTCCCTAGGCTCGTGCGTGCGTGCACGCGCGTGCGCACACACACACACACACACACACACACACACACACTGCACTCACACTGCACTCACCACACACCAAAGGGCATCAGAGGCCCAAATCCAGGCAAGAAATTCTTCACCAAAGGTGTTAAAAAATTTGCTTCAACAGGGAGAACTGGATAGAGTAAGAAAAAAAACAAACAAACCTTGGGGCACTTTCTCATCCATGCTGGCTGCCACACGGTAAGGAGATTTGGGGGAACAGTGAAGCATGGCCTCAGATTCTGGTTGCCCCGGACCTGTCCCCTCTGACTTTTCACAACCCTGAACACCTCAGAGCTTGAAAGGCCCTCCACTACAGCAGCCCTAGGGGACCCTCGAAGGGGATGGAGGGCAAGCCCGGGGGCTGAGAGGCGTGGGGCTGGAAATGGCCCAGGGGTGCCTCTCTCTTGAGGAGATATGGGGAAACATCCTGGTCTCTGAGGGCAGAAGTTTGCAGCTTTCCACTGCTCCTCCTTCACAGGGTCTCAGGGACAATGCTTTCTGTTGGTCTGGATGGGAGGGGAGCAATTATTAAGGGGTCAGGGAGGACGTGGGTGCATACACACACCCCTGGGCAAGACCCAGGCTCTTCACCTGCAGCCTGATCCTCAGGTTCCTGGAGTGGGGGACCCCAGCAATGGAGACAGGGGAAGGTGTGGTCCTCCCTCAGAGCTAGGGGGAGCTCACCTGCATAACCACCACCCACTGCCCCTACAGAACAGCCCAGACCAGGCCCCTACCTGAGAGCCACAGAAAGGGGCCCGAGCTGTTCCAGGGCCTGGCATTCAGGGGTGCCCCATCTCCACTCCTAAGAGCTCTACCTGGATCTGCAAAGGCATACTCTCCCTGTCAAGCTGGCCCCTTCTCTTCCTCACATGGTCCACCCCTCCCCTCCCCAGCAGCTTGCCAAGGCCTTTTCCTCCCCCACCTCTCAGCTTCTGCCCCCAGCTCTTTCTCTGCCACCTCTGGTCACACTGGCTTGGGTTAGGAGGAGAGTCCAGCAAAGGGAAAGCGCTCACTGAGGCAGGTGTCCCAGCCCCTCTCATCTGAGTCTGGTGGGCGTGTCACAGCCAAACTGGCCAGCAGACAGCTCCCTGCCCTCCCTCCCCTCTGCCCCCAGGGATGGTCCCTAGGCCTCATCCCACAGGCCAGGGCTTGACTCCAGAAGGGAAAAAGAGAAGGGCAGGGGCAGGATGAGGGAGGACTGACTGAGGAGAGGGTAGCAAATCAGGACAAGGAATCCCAGGGTGTCAGGGTGGGCCTGGATGGGGCTGGGGGACTGGCAACGGGGCATCTCATTTAATCAGTTTTGACCTTGCAGTGTGTGTATGTGTGTATTTTAAAACTAAAATGGAAAGAAAACTACAAGGAGGCCGAAGGGGCCTTTGGGTGACTCACTCTGCCAGTAGCAGTGTGGACCAAGGACACGTTTTTTCAGTGCATGCCACACACACACACACACACACACACACACACACTCACTCACACATCCCGGCCATACATGCCACACACGTGCCATGCACACTTGCACATCGGGTCCTCCCCGTTGGAGCCAGGGTAGCTTCAGAGTGTTATTTTCTGGATCCGTTCGCCATCTGCCTGCTCCGTCCAGGCCTCTGCTGGCCTGTCTCCCCGGCCGTCAGCACCCTGGCCTGCCCCAGCGCCCCGCGGGCCATCTACCAGATGTAGCCTCCATCATCCGCCTCGCCAGCCTCGCCCTCCTCTTCCGCCTCCTCGCCTGCTTCCTCTGTCTCCTTCTCCTCCTCGTCCTCCCAGCCGACACCGCTCCCAAAGTCCCCTGAGAAGCCCACGATGTCGTCTGTGAGGGGAACAAGCCAAGGGGCAGGTTAGCATCCTGCTAGCAGGAAACCTTGCCACACCGAGCTGGGCCTCCGGCGGCTGTCCGGCCCTTACCGCAGTCAGGGCTCCCATGCGTGCGGGTGCCCGTCAGCTCCAGGCCCAGCTGGTCCACACACCAGCAGTTGCCGCTGCTCTGGTCGCACTGCATCTTCCGGTAGTAGCCATCCTCGTCACAGCTCGGGATGAAGACTCCTGAATGGGGCACGCCCCGCAGGGTCAGAGCAGGGGCCTCGGGGTGTGGGCTCTTCCCAGAGGTGGCCCTGGGACCTTGGGTTCACAGGGGCCCAGACCCCACCAGATCCCAGCCAGCGCAGGTACTGACCACCGAACAAGCTCAGACGTCCAGGGTTGGACGTCAGCATTTATTCCAGCTTGACTGACCAGAAACAAGAAAACCTGCCTTTCTAAACCACCTGCTCAGCCCCTACAACGGCTCCCATCTGCCTCCACAGTTCCCAAGTCCTGCAGGACGGCCAGTGTGACCTCGTTGTGCCAGACACCCTCCATCCTACAGCTGCTCCTCTGCCTGGCTGTCTCCTGCCAGCAACGCCAGCTTCTCCTCCCAGCCCTCTGATTCTGACCTGCCCTCAGGCTGCTCCTCTGTTCACTTAACAGACACCGGCTGACATCCCCACTCTGGGGCCCCAGTGATAGACTCTGCCCACTTAGTAGGGGTGAGATAACATAGAAATGTTAACACCAGTCACCCCAGGACATGTGCCCTAAGGCCCAGGGCAGGGGAATGCAGACCAGAGAGGATTGCTTCCAGGAGGAAGATCCTGGCTTCCTGGCAGAAGTGGCACTAGTGCCTGCCCCCAAAGGCCACTGGGTTCTCAGTCAATACGGCTTTGCAGGGAGGTTCCAGTGTTTGGTTTCATATGTGCCGGTCTCACTGCCCAGTTAAAGGCCAAGCTGCACCCAGGAGCTATAAGGCCCCATGGGATCTGCCCCTCGGACCTCTGTCCCCTCAAACACCACGCTCAGCCACACGGGTCCTTTCTGTGTCCCAAGAACATTTTCCTGCCCTCAGCACTGCTCCTGGCTACCTCGTTCTCATCCCTCAGTTCTCCTCTTGAACACCAGCTCCCCAGAGAGGCCTTCGCTGACCCCAGGCTGACTTCTGTCCACTGTGCTCTCCCTCAGCACCTCAGCTACATACAGGAGCCACAACCGGTCGCTCTGTCTTTCTGGTGTGTCACCTTGTGGGTTGTGTTTCCCCAAGTAGCCCGTGTGCTTTATGAGGCCAGGGACCACTACTGTCTTGCCCATCAGTTCTGATCTAGGCTGGGTTTGCTGTTGTCTCTCCAGGGCTGGCACTCAAATGTTTGCCGAGAACACGAGCATCTGCTATGGGCTTTGCACACACCCTGGCTGAAGTGAATTGAACAGAGAGTTCTAGGAACCTTCTGTATCCCTACCTCCAGTCCTGGCAGGAATGGGCACAAAATTAGTGCTTAAAACACACTTATTGAGGGGCTGGTTGGGAGACCTTTCCCCACCACGAGGATAAAGACAGGAGGGAGTTTCCCTCTCCTGTCTTCCTAAGCCAGGGCCTCCTCTGAACTCAGCATCTTCCATGATACCCAGTGGCTAGAGCCTCTGGGCCTCAGAGGGACCCCAGGGCACCTGACTCCTCCTCTGAGCCGAGCCCAGCCCCCTCACCTGGCTTCTTCTTGGCAGCCTCCTGGATCTGGATACGCTCCAGCTCTGCCAGGCAGGGGGGCTCTGCAGGGAGAGAATCAGCCTCTGATGGGGGCTGTCCCATGGTGCTGATGGGACTCACTGAGCCCCCTCAAGGCTTAGAAACCCAGTCAGAGGGCTCTGCAAGATGAAAATACCCAGGATCTGACACAGGGCTGCCCCACAGTGGGATGCACTGATCCTTCTAAGGTCTCCAAAACTGGCACAGGGGCTCTGCCAGATAAGAACACCCAGGCTCCAACCGGGAGAGGCTGTTCCATGGCTGTGGGATGTGCTGAGGCCCCCCAAGAAGCCCAGGGGTATCTCTGAGGGTACTGGCCACTCATGGGATGGGTAAACAGGATTCAGAAGAGGAGGTGAATGCACAGATTCCCCAGGGTGAGAGGGCCCGGGGGCAACATAAGACTGGAGGGAACATTAGATGGAAGCCTGAAGATAACTGGCAGCCAAATCTAACTTGTCTGTGACCTTGAGAAGTCCCCTAGCCCTTCCCAGCGGGGGCCTGGCTGTCTGTAAAATGAGAGCAGCTCCCAGCCTCCTGCCCAAGAAGGCTACTATACAGAATGGACAGCACGAGCTCCAAAGGCCTGGGAAGTAAAAGTGCTGGAGCTGTGCAGAGAGAGCAGGAAGGCTGGGCAGTTACGGGCAGTAAAACTGGTCAAAATACCCCACACTGGCAGAGGGATTTGTGATTTACATGGTGCTCTGCACCCAGATTTTCTCACTTCATCTTCACAACAGTCTCTGAGGTATCGTTATCTCCCCATTCAGATGAAGAAACTGAACTCGGAAAGATTCAGTTGCCTGCCCAGCGTCCCACACCAGCTATGGCGGAACCCTAGAGGAAGACCCAGCCTCGGGCCACAGTTGCTGTATACTCCCATCACACGACCACAGTGGGGACCAGGCCAAACACCAGGGGCAGAGCACAGGCTACCCCACCTCTGGCTGGTCAGCTGAGCCCTCGGAACCTCAGTTTAACCATCGATGATGGTTATTCACTTGGCCTAGATGATCTCTAAGCACATGTCCTGCCCTGGCTCAGGATACATAAAGCTGACAAACGACGCTATATCTCTAAGGCTAATGATCACACGCATAATCACATATTTGGGGCAAGTACTGTGAGATGGGCCTAAAGGTGGAATCACTGAGAAGCCAACCTAGCTTCAGCTTCAGGAACCCTGAGCCCCTTCCAAGCCCTCTGAGGGGCCCTAGAAATTTTACATGTGTAGTTTTTAATACTCTTCCTTAAAGCAGGCCTCCGAAAGTGCATAAGCTTCAGGACCCACAAAATCCACCTTGGAGCCTGCCGAGGAAGGGAGTTCAAGTGCTGGCTTCCCTGGGCTCCAAGAGATGAGGTGCTGAGAGAGTGCAGGAAGTGGGGGAGCAGGAAAAGTTCTGGGCATGGGGAGGTAGCCAAGAGGGAGCCACCCCAACTCCCAAAGACAGCCTGGAGCAAGGGGCAGAGCCCGCACAGCAGGGCCGGGGGCCTGGGGCCCTGGGAGGGGCCACACTCACTCTCCCTCCAGAAGCAGAAGCACCACTCGGCGGTAGAAACACGGCCATCCTTGTAGGTGTCGCAGGAGTTGAAGAAGGGGCGGATGCAGACCTCGTACTTGTCCAGGTTGACGGCAGCCAGCTCCGTCTGGTCCAGGAAGAGGTCGGCACTGGTGTCCAGCTTGGAGAACATCCAGCCGATGGAGTCCTTGCAGCTGGCCCCCAGGCTCTTGTCCAGCCCTGGGGAGAAGGCCACGGTTCAGACCTGCTCAAGGTAAATCGCTCCATCCATCTGTCCATTCATCCCTCCACCTCTCTGTCAGTCCCAGCCCTCTGTTCAGGGTCAGGACAGCTCAGAATCCAACCATGGCGTTGAGAAATTCAAGAATGGCTGAAGGCCCATCCCTCGGCCTCTGCTTAGGACTGCACCCAAACCAGTCAAAACACTGTTTTGAAAGCCCTTCAGGGAAAATAATTCCTTACCTTCCCTTGGCTACCCATTTCAGGGTTTAGCTTCCTTCCACTCATTTTAAGAAGTTCCTCCTGTTAGCTATCCCAAATCCCTCCTGTCTGATCAAGCCTCCCTCCCCTTGTTCTGAGGTTTAGGTTCTTTTAGGGGCTCAGGGTCTGGCAGGAAGGAGCAAAAGTGGGTGCTCCCCAGTGCAGCCAGGTGGCCCAGTGTACCCCCGTCCCCCCATCTCCCACCCTCCTCCCCTGCAGAGCAACCAGCTCCTGTACCACTGGCCGGGTGGGCCCCGCTGCTGGCTGAGCCGTTCTGCTTGGAGTTCTCATGAAGGAGCTGGAACCAGTCCCGCAGCCGATCCCCCAAGTCAGCCAGGTCCTGGCCCGTGCAGGTCTCTGCAGTCGGCAGAACAGGGAGAAGGGGGTGGAGGGTGAAGGTGGGGTGAAGCAGCAAGCATGGTCTCAGCTGGGGGTGCTGCCCTACAGGCCTGGAGGCTGGGCAGTGGGATGCCAGAGGGAAGGGGAGTTAGAAATCAGAGGCTCTCTCTCCTCCTCTCCCACCTTCCTCCTCCGCCTCACTCCCTAGCACTAAAAACACCCAGCGCAGTCTCCCTGGGATGAGGCCGGGGCCCTCCTGCTCCATGTAAACCAGACCTCCAGACCCACAGGTCCCTCAGGCCTGTCCCTGTCTTTGCTACTTCTCCTGAAGGAGGCGTCCCGGGGCCCTGGCAGTGAGCCGCCTCCCACCCCTTGCCTGGCTGCGGCCCAGCACTCATTACCTGGTTTGCCACCTGTGGAGGAGGTGGCGGCCTGCTCCGTGGGGCAGGGGCAGGGGCCCTCGCATCTCACCGTCAGCTGCTTGCTGCTCAGGCATGCCTGCTGCTCCAGCTTACACTGCACAAAAAGAAAGGTCGGGCTGGGTGACGGGGGCACTGCTAGGGGCACCCTCCAGCCAACCATGGCAGCCACATCTGCCTTCCTCCTTGGAGATGGGAGGGACAGACCCACGAACAGCCTGGAACGGCCCTCCTAATCCCCCTGGAGGCCACAGGTGTACAGTGGTCAGGGGCAGCAGGCCCAGGAAGCGAGGGGACTCAAAGGCTCCCAGAAGCCCCACTCCGCACCAGCCTGCCTCTCTGCACAGTTGTCCTTCCCAGGAAACCCCCATCCCCTCACCCCCACTCACCCACCCCTCCTCGCCCTCTTGGCCTCTCCTCTTCCTCCCCACAGCCCCTTGGCCCCTAGGTAACCGGCTGTGGGCCCCTCCCTCATGGCCTTCCCACAGTCACCTCCACGGGCTCTCTTGATAACAAACAGCTACTGGCTACTGAACATCTGCTAATTCCCTGGCCTTTACAGTTTCCAGAGGGGTTCATCCATTCCTCGCCCTTCAAGTGTTTTCCCCTGGTCGTGTCTGTTTTCTCCCCATGGGATGACCGCTCATGGAAGCGGGTCCTCGTAGCATTTTACAACGTGACCTCACCTGGCCCCCGACAGTTCTGTGAGGGAGGAATTGTGTTTCTCGGACTCAGCAGAGAACACGGAAGCTCAGAGAAGCCCAGTGACTCAGCCAAGGCCACGGGGCTGGGCTGGAAGCCAGACCTCCCGATGACCTCCACCTCCCCACAGGGCAGCACTGGGACCCTCAGACCACAGCCTCCTGCCCAAACCCTGCTTTGCCCTCAGGTGGTGTGACTCAGCGCTCTCCTTCTCTCTCTACCAGCTCCGCCTACGTCCTCTGTACCCCTCCTCCATGCAGCTTCTGCCCCTTTGCTTATTCTCTCTCCCTGCCTTATTCTCCCTGGGTGACCTCATCCCCTCCCCAACGTCAATCATCACCCACAACGGGTGACTCTCAAATCTGCATCTCACCCCAAAAGGGTTCCTAAGCCCCAGAACCCAACTCCAGCTAACAGTCCATGCCCTCCAGACACCAAGCAACTCCTCACAGCTAGCAGAAGCATTCACAATTAGCACCCGCATTTCTAGGGTACTTTAAAGTTTATAAAATGCTTTCACAAATACTGTCTCATTTAACCCACACAAAAATCCCATCAAGTTGGAATTCATTCACCCAACCACCGTTCCCTCCCACATTGTCATCTCACGGAGGATTACTTCCTCCTGCCCCAGAATGCCTGGTGCTTGCTGGTGAACCATCCTGTCCACGTGGATATCCACCCATGGGAAGATTTCAACCCCCAGCACCTAGACGATGGAGCTCCTTCCTTTCATTGCCCTCCATACTTTCATGAGGCCCTTTCCTCACTTACTCTGACTTGCAGTTACCGGTCTCCTCCAGGCCCCAGCCCCCACCTGCACCTGCCCGAGGTCAGGGGCAGGGTCTGGCTCAGACTCCTGGGCTTGGTGCCCCTGCTGTGGTCGGCCACGCTGAATGCGCTGACAAGTGCATGCGGCCCCACAGCAGTACTGGGAGCCCCACAGAAGGCCCAGCTGAGCTGTCCTCTCTGCTCCCTGCGGACTCCAGTGCACCCCACCCCCACCCCTCCTGGGGCCAGGGCTCCTCACCACTGAGCTGTAAGTGTGGCCATCAGAGCCGCAGACGGAGGCGAGGTGGGCCATGTGACAGGGCTTGCACATGGTGTCTTTGTTTCCATGGAGTTTCAGGGCAGGCTGCTTGATCCTACAGGAGGAGCAGAATGGGAGGGCACAGGGGTGGAAGCAAAAATGAGAGACGGACAGGGCAAGGGAGGGTTCAGGAGACTGGTTCCAAAAAGAAGTTGCTCTTGGTGATCTATAGTAGATGCAGCTGCCTCCCTGCCCCTGCCCACCTCCCATCACCCCCAGCCAGACCCTCTTCTAGCTCATAAAGGTGGAACCAACAGGGCAGGGTATAGACCCCCAGCTTCCCCTTTCCAGCAGGGCCCTCAGGTTGCAACTCCAGGCCCAAGTGTAAGATGTAAAAGGGACTCACACTTGCGTAAGGGGTAAGACCAAATCAAAGATTGCAAACTGATGGCCCATGGGTCACATCTGGCCTGTAGGATCATTTTGTTTGACCACCAAGGGTTTTTGTTTTTAATTGGGTTATTCATGAACATTTGCAAAATGGAAGAGTTCACATAAAAAAACCTGGATTTCTGGCCTAGTTAAAATGGAAGATATGGGAGTCCTGGTCCTGCATTTCCACAAGGCCTGGGCTCACCAGAGTGGTCTGTCACCAAGCTCTCTTCATGCATTTACATTACCTGCCAGGCCCCTACAGGCATCTAAGATTGCAACCCCAAGTCTCTGGTCTCTGATTCTATGATTAAGGAGAAAGGGGAGGGAAATGGGACCTTCTCCAGGGGGTCTTGGAGTCAGGCAGGGTCTTGTCCTTGGGCTGGAGCTAAGGCCTCAAATGCCCCTCACTCCTTCCCTCCTCTAAAAGCCTCAGAAGCTACAACCTTAAATATTTCATGAAGTGGCTCCATGTCAGAGCTGGAAGGAACCCCAAACTATCTGGGCCAACCTATTTGTCTTACGGATATGGACACCGAGGCCCAGAAAGGAAATGTGCTTTTCCCTGGGTCCCACAGTTTGGTGTCTGATCTCATACAGTGTGGTGGTTTTGAAATATGTCCACAGATTCTTTGACACTCCTCCCTTCAAAACATGGAACCTAATTGCCCTCCCCTAGAGTGTGGCAGTACTTAAGACTCGCTCTTAACAAATAGAGGTGGCAGAAGTAACAATGTGTGACTTCTAAGACTAAGTCATAAATGTGGCTTCCTCCTTGCTCTTTCTCCCTTGAATGACTTGCCTTACAGGAAGCCAGCTGCCATGTTGTGAGGACACTCAAGCAGCCCTATGGAGAGGTCCCCTTGACTAGGGCCAACAGCCAAGTGAGTGAGCTTGGAAGTGGATCCTCCAGCCTGAGTGCAGCCTTCAGATGATGCAGCCTCAGCCAGCATCTTGACTGTAACCTCCTGACAGTCCCTAAGCCAGAACCATCCAATAGAACCACATCTGATTCCTGACAGGAACTGTGTGAGATAACACACATTTGTTGTTTTAAGCCACTAAGCTTTGGAGTAGTTTGTTCCGAAGCAAAAGATAACTGATCCTCTCCTATGTATTAGTTAAGCCCTTGCTCTTTAAGCAAACCCCCTCCAGGCCTCCCACCTCCCCAAGGCCCTCACCTGTGCTCCAGCTTCTTGCGGCTGATGCACATTGCCCGCTGGTAGCCCTGGGCAATGCACACTTTGTGACGGCTGCACTTCACCTTCTGGCAGGGGTCCTTGGTGGTATCCAGGGCTGCAGGGACACAGAGTTAGGACACAGGTCACCTGGGACTCAGTGTTAGAGAGCCCAGGAGCCCCCAGCCCCACTTCTGAGCTGGGAAGCCCCTCTCTCTATCAGCCCTTGATAACCAGAGCTCCTCGGCTTGGAAATTCCATCCCCATTTGGTCTGGCTCCCCAAGGAGCGTCCAAAGCCATGATCAGGACTTGCCCTCTGGTCTCAAGTCCTCATGGGTGTCAGTCACCTTCCCCAATGTGGGAGGGGCATGTTACCTTCATCTCCTTGCTGACTGTCCTCCCAGCTCCTGATGTAGTCATCCTAGGGAAGGACAGAGCGGGTGAGGGAGAAGGGAAGGGCTAAGATTCACATCCTAGAGCCGAAGTTCAACTCCAGGGCCAACAGAGGAGAAGCCTGGGCCACTGCTTCCACATGCCAACTGCCACCATCCTCGTGGTTTCCCAGATGACCCCTGTCCACCCAGGCCCTGCCAGCTGCCTCCCCCAGACCTCTATCCCCCTAAACCCATGTCCAGAATCTCTTCCGGCCTCTCCTCTATTCCCCTATCTCCTTATTCCACACCCCCCATCCAACACTGGATGACGCAGGGGAGGAGAAACTGGGGTGAGTGTGCAAGTGGGAAGAGAAGAGAGTGGGGTGTGTAGCTGCAGACACATATGCAGTGGAGCCCCAGGCAGCACTCACCTCTACCTCCTGGGGATCAGCAAGCAGCAGCAGGCCACGGGAACCGGAGCAGGAGGAGAGAGGGAGAGACGAGGATTTTAGTGTGAGGCCTACCCTCAGACCATGTGGTCAGGGTTCCCCAGGCCTCATCACGTGACTGTGGATGCTGGGCAATGGTCTTTGATTGCTACCATCCTCTGACCTCTATGGCCTCCAACTGGAGAACAGTACTCCTATGTCTTTACAAAAGAGAGCTTGAGGCCGGGGCCCGCTCAGGGCTGGCCTTAGGAGCAGTAGAGGTGAGGCCCATGGCTTTAAGGGTGAGGCCCCATCCCTCTACTTCAGGCCCTGAAGCTGGTCCCAAAGGAACCAGCCCTCACCCCACCATCAGGACAGATGTCTGAGGGGCCCATACTGCCTGGGAAGTGATTCTCATGCCTATGCCCTGGCTGTTCCAGAAACACCCTCTCTCCTTCTACCAGGGTCCCTCCCTTCCTAGGCAGTCCCCTCCCCTGACACCTGTTTTGCAGTCAAGGTCTGACTTGCGTGCAGAACTCAGATGGTGCACTGAGAGAAAGGGGGACCATGGCCCCTCCCAACAGCTTACTCAGTTACCATCGTCCAGCTGCAAATCCTCAGACTCAGAAGATCCTGAAAAGGCCCTCTGAGGTCATCTGTCCCAGCCCCTTCTATGTGCAGGAGAGGCCGGGAAGTCCAGAGACAAGAAATGACCTGACCCAAGTCCCACCGTCTCAGAACCCAGGTCACCCAATGCCCAGCACAGACCTCTCTTCTGGATACTGCACACTGTCAGGCACCCAGGGCACACGGGAGCTCTCTCCTCACCCTCCTCCGGCTGCAAGTCCCTCCCCTGGGCCTGTGGACCCCGCAGTGGCCAGAGGCAGAGCAGCTCCCACCCAGCCTAGCTCACTGGCATAAAACCCCAGCTCCTCTGGTTTCCCCACTTTCTCCTGTGGGGTGGAGGCAGCAGCTGAAAACCAGTAAACAGCTCCCAAGGTGTTCCCAGTGGCAGCTCTGCCAGGCAGGCGGGAGAGGGCTTCTCTGGACTGGAGGCTGGCAGTGCCAAGGAGCCAGCTGCCGGCCTCCTCTGCATGGGGCTCCAGGTGCTGGAGGACAAGGGGCAGCAGAAGCCACGTGCAGCTGCCTCCTCGTCGTGAGTCCCACCCAAGGATCAAAACTATGCAAGGATGAGGGCAGAGGCCACACTGTGGGGTAGGGGTGGGAAGGGACCAGACTCCTGTCAGGCCTGGGGAAGAGGGCATGGGGGTCCTGCACCAGAGGGCACCCACAGGGCCTTGAAAGCCCAAGGGCTCTGAGGCCTCTGATGTGTCCCCTGGAAGTTGACAAGCATCAGGAACAGGCAGGGGCAAGAGCCCTTATCAACACAGCCTCCTGGGCAAAGGCCAGAGAGGGGCCATGCTGATCAAGCAGTTGGCGTCAGACCCAGGTAGAGCACGCTGGGGTCAGGTGCAAACCTGAGTGTGTGCTTCTGCACACACACACGTGTGTGCATTCATTTGGGTCTTCACACGTGCACACTCATGGGCGTGTGTCCCAAAGCACCTGTATGTGCAGGCATGCGTGTCCTCGTCTGTGAGCATCTGTACCCATGCACACACGTGAAGCAACAGTGTGTGCTGGGTGTTCGTAGGAAAGGGCACTTCAAGACAGTTCACCCAATGCCAGTTGGTTTTTATCTAGAAACTAAGTAACAACCCACATATGTGTCCAAGCAGCCAAGTGTCCTGCAGTCCTTGGACCCAGGAGCAAAGCCACAGGAGGGGCTTCTGGAGAACCTGGCCTGGGCGGCCCCCTGGACACTCAACAGACCAGCCCAGGTTCCTGGCTCAGGCACCCACCCAATTCCATGGGACGTGGCTGGAACCCTCTTGAGCCCCTGGGCAAACTTCTAAGAAGACCGCCAGGCAGCCGACAGGGAACTGCGGCATAATTTCCCTTTATGCCAGGGCCAAAGGAACCTAGCCCAGACCCAGCCCTTCTTCTCCAGGAACTCATCAGGGTGGAGGGGTCCCTCCCCTGGTGTCCACTCACCACAGATGGGAAATGAGGCTGAGCATGGCCAAGTGGTTGAGGCCAGGGTTACAAGTTGGGGCAAAAGTAGGGACTGGCCTTCATGGAGTTGGGGTCTTCATATCTGCTCCATCATCCTCTGGAAGGGGAGTGGGCATGAGGTTGTGAAGAGGACGGGGGAAGTGGCTTGTGTGAGTCACCTGCTTTCAACCAACAAGGTCTGTGTGTCCCAGAACCCACCCACACCTGAACTGGAGCAGGGAGGGGTGTTAGCCGAGGGCCTTGACGCCTGCTCATTCTCCCCCTCACTCTGGACCTAACCTAATGCCTTAACCTCCAACCAGGCTGTGAGCAGAAGCCTTTGGGACTCAGAACAAAGAAGGTTCTCAAAGGTCAATACCAAGAATTTCTGATTAGAAATCCAGGGGGGAGTGGGCTGGGGGAAGAGAGAGTTCAAAGAAAGGGCTATTTCACCATCCAGCTGCTTTGTGAGAGCCCTGGTAGGGAGCCATCTCCACCCACCCCAGCCCAAGTGAGGCTAAGACTCCCCCTGATTCAGGATACAGGGATTGAGCCCCTTTTGTATACAAGGGTTGCCCTGGGTTCTAGCTAAGCTCCTTGTCTCCACTGTGGTGGATGAGGTTGAGGGAGGCCAAAGTGGTTCTGGATCCCAGGACCCTCAGTTCCAGGAGAATGGGAGCAGCCAGCCAAAGAGCGGGATGAGGGGGAGAGAGGGCCCTGGAGTCCCACAGAAGCCCATGCTCCCTTACCAGCGTACCTCGGGCAAGCACCTCGGCCTGTAGGAGCTCAGCACCTAACTCTTGGACCGCTCAGAGATGAAAGGAGATGGTATCTGAAGGGTGCCTGGTGTCCACAAAATACTCAACAAATAAAAGCTGTTATAGCAGGAGAGACCAGAGACTTCAGGTGGAAAAAATGGTGGAGGGACAGGAAATGGGCAGGGAGAGGCCACATGAGGGGCCCCTGCAAATGGAGAAGAGAGTGGCCACCACTGGGAGAGCAAGAGACCAGTGGGGTGTGAGGAGAGTCCTGTCCACTCCACCTCCTGCTCTCTCTCCAGCCTGCCTTCCCCTCACCATGCCCACTGGTCCCACCCTAGCAACCCCGGCCTCACTTACTGCAGGGTCTCCTCTGGGCTCTCCCTGACCCCGCCCATCTTCCACACCCCTGCAGCCACAGGGATCTGTCTAGAAGATAATTCTGATCATGTTTCTCCCACCTTAAAACCCTTCGCTAAATATATAGCTTGCTCTTATTTTGAAAAAAAAATGTTTAAAGATGATTAGGTAAAAAGCATTCATATCAAAATGTTAACAGTGGTTTCCTCTGGGGGAGAGGAGTAGAGAATCTGGGCATCTTTCTGCCTTTTTCCAAGTTTCTAAAATTTCTACAATGAACATGTATTACTTTTGTAATGAAGGGGGAAAAAAACCACAATAAATATTATATTTAAAAACCCTCACAGGGTTCCCTGTCACCTACAGAAGAAAGCCCATCTTCTCTGAGTCTCTTCCTGTCCCCATGTCCTTCCAGTGGATGTATCACTCTGGCCAGGCCTCGGCACAGCCTTCTTCCCCCTCTGGAATATATGTTTGCACCCAGCCCCTGAACTTCTATTTATCTTTCAAAACCTGGCTTTCACACTTCATCTTCCCTAACCTCGCCCCGTATCTAGTTTTCCTTCAGGTGGACTGCACCTAGTAGAAGTTATTATTGCTCTGGTTACACCAAGCAATGCCATTGCTTCTGCCCTATTTAGGTGGCCAGTTCCTCGAGGGCAGAGACCATATAAAGTTCACCTTTCTATGCCCAGCACCTAGCAATAGTAAAAATACACTAATAATAGCTAACATCTTTTGAGCAATTACTGTGTGGCAGGCATTGCGCTATGCACTTTGCACTCATTGGCTCATTTTACTCTTCATGAGAATTTAAGAGAAAATCACTATTATCATCCTATTTCTCAGGTGATAAAACTGAGGCTTGGAGAGGTTAAGTGACTTATACAGGATCACACATCAACAGCACAGCAGAAGAGTATTGGTACCCCCAGAACTGGGATTCCAGAATCTGTGCCCCTAACCAGGACCCTGTATTGCTCCATAAATTTTCGGAGATAAAGAAAGTCCCAGGCCAAGACTGGACCCAGGAGGCCCAATCCCAGCCCATGGGTGGTTTCTCCCACCACACCAGCTCTGCTCCAACCCCTAGGCAGGGAGTCTTGTAAGCAGAGTGGAGAGACTGGCGGTGGTGGGGGAAGACACCTGGGGGCCCCCCTTCTCCAGGCATTTCCAGAACCCTCTTCACCCGCCCCTGGTTCGGCTGGTTTGGAGCTAACCCATCTCCTGCTTTGATCTCAGCAGCTCAGCCCGGTTGCCATGGAGACAGGGCCCACTGTGCCAAGCTGGGGGAGAAACGGCAGTGAGTGTGCAAGCCTAGTCGGGCTTAGGGGGCACATGCTGGGTGTTTCCAAGCGCTGTTTACTTCCTGTCATTTTAATTAGCACCCAAATCACCCGCTCACTTCACAGCTTGAATTAACCCAATCTCCCCCAGCCTCTCCATCTGGTGGGGAGGATGGGACACAGCAGTGAATCACGCAGAAGAGCAGCGCCCCAGGGCTAGAAACCACCTGGGCAAATCTCCACCTGCCTCTTTGCAGCACCGTGTGATGGAGAGACTGACACCCCCCACCCTCGCCCTGGCGTGGAATCAGGGCACTGGGTACTGGCCTGGCCTGGCCTCTGACTGCCAACAAGACTGTGGCCTAGAGAGCCTTGCCCTCACTGGAGCCCCTTCCCTTGCCTATAAAGTAAGGGTGACTCCCTTGCCTTCCTCCCTGAGCTGCGGAGGGACCCAGTGCGATAACAGCTGTGAGAGCACTTTGTAAACTGTGAAGCTCTATACTTGCAAAACTCACGAAACAAGAGCACTGAAGCTGGGTTCTTCGGCACACACGGTGGGAGTCTGGGGGACAAGGTGGACAAGAGGCACTTCTGGGTCTCACAGTCACAAGGAGCCTCAAACGCAGACTTCTGACGTCTCCAATTGAGGCTCTACAGCCAGAGGCACACCGACAGGACCGAAAGATGTGCATCATGAGACTTGAAAGAAACCATAACTTCTGTAACCCTATTATGGCCCTTCTTCATTTCTTAATAGATCGAGAACCTCTAAAAATGGAAGTGGGCCAGGCCTCTCTCAACCTCTGAAAGGCCCCGTAGCCGGCATTATTTTGGCCTCATTCCTCAGGCGAGGGAACCTCTGATGCAACCCAGTCCACTGAGAAGGCCCAGGAGTGGGGAACTTGTAGCTGGGGGCTCCTCCTACCTCTCCCTGCAAAGAGCCGGGGAGCACAGAGGGAGGGACCCAGAAAGGAACAAGCAGGGGTGAAGTGGGGCCTGCCTGGCTCCTTCTCAGCTGAGGCCTGACACCCCTGTCACAGGCCCAGGCAGAAGGCATCTTGAGGAGGCGGCACCCTCCACATGGAGGAGGCTGGGAGGGGGGGCAGTCATTAAATATTTGCCCCTCTCTCAGAGGGAGCGGCAGAGGCTGTTAGGCCTGGACAAACAGACGGAGTCAGGCATCTGGCAGACTCCCCGCCTCCCACCTCCTCTCTGCTCGGAGGAATTTCCTTGGAGGACAAAAATGTGCTTATCACTGCCAGCATGCCAGGAGCTCCACCTGGCCTCAGGTATGCCCGCGCTGACCCCCATCCCCACACTCCGCGGGGCCTGAGCTCTCCACAGCTCCAGGGGCATCTCGGCCCCAGTCTTTGGGTTTCTGGTTCAGGCAGTGGCCCCAGGGGTCCATAGAGGGCAGAGAACAAGAGAGAGGTATAGGGGAGGGTGGGCCTGGAGTTCTGTTCTGAGCTGCCTCAGGACCTCTGTTTCCTTTCTGGAACATGAGTGGGGGGCAGGATTTAAATACCAGGGATCTCTGAGGAGGGCCAGACACTGGAGCTAAGAAAACACAGATATGGGGTTGTGAAAGAGCACATGGGCTTGGGTGTGCTCGGTTCCTTTATCTGTAAAACGTGGAGGCTCAGCGCTCAGTGCTTAATGCTGCTGAGGCTCCGCAGTTCTGCTCCCCCCCTCTCCTAAACTGAGAACTTTGAGAAGAGGGGAAAAGGAGCCTGAACAAGTTCAGACTCTTCTACGTCCTCTAACCTGTGCAAGGGAGCAAGGGATCAGGGAAGGAGCCAGCAGCTTGCGTCCAAGCAGGAGTGAGACACTGGCCCGGCCTGGCTTGTCCTTCCTGCTGTGTGCAGCCTTGACCTCTTCTCAGATGTCAGAGAAGAGAGCCACAGGGGCAGGATGCCCTGCCTCAGGGAACCTGGTCTCCATCTGAGGAAGCCCTGTGCTCACCCACCCACAGGTCTGATGGGTGGGTCACCTGCTCGGTGGGCCCACTGAGGTGGGGGGAAATTTTGAGCCCCCTATTTCCCAGGAGAAAGGGGAAGGCTGGCTGCAGCCGGGTCCAGGCCCACAGACACAGGGGAGAACAGGGAGGCCTGCGGGATAATGTTCCTTCACAGTAGCATGTACTCCCTTATCCTACAAATGAATCATTGGAGTCAGGGTGCCGGGGTTCTAGTTGTGACTATCCCAACCTTTCAGGGTCCAGAAAGAGGAAGAGCTCACCCCAAATAGTCAGCGTGGCTCAGCCCCAGCTCTCCCTTTGCCCTCTACCATCTGAATCCACAGTGCTGCTCCCTGGGGAAAAGAGGGAGGGGCTCAGAGGACAGGTTAGTTGAGACCCTTCCTGCCTTTCCTATTCCACGGTGCATATACTTATACTGAGCACCTACTGTGTGCACAAAAACCCCATGCAATGCTCTGAGGATGGGGTGGTAAGGTCACAAAGCAGTCTATCCCCAGACCCTACCCTCAGGGACTTACCTTGGGAGGAATGTGATAAACACCAGCAGGAGGACTCTTGAGATACAAGCCCACAGCATAAGTGATGATGCAAAGCAGCACCAACATGTGCCAAATGTGTTTATGACCAATAAATGCTGCAGCAACCCCAAGGAAGGTGCTACACATACAACTGAACACTGGCTGAGCCCTCAGGGGGTCAGAGGCTGCGACATTTCAAGAATCACATCACCCTACAGCTTGCAGCTGGGCCTGGGTCTGCCCGCCAAGGTTAGACACATTTTCCCTGTCTATAGCCCTAAGAAGACCCACATTACACTTACAAGGGAACCTACACAGTGGCAGTATGGCCATCCTCAGCCTGGTGTTTGCCCCAGGATGCCATTAGGCCTCATTTCTCAGGTTTCTTGGTCTCTGGTTAATACATACTCAACCCTGACCTGGTCACAGATACCTCCTCAGGAGCAAAAAGAAAATCCTTTTCCTAAACCCAAAGTCCTGCTGCTCAGCTTGTGGCAAGGGGGCAGTTGAGGGGGGTGGGGGATGTGTGCAGGTGGAGGGCTGTGGACGGGCTCTAGCGTCATCTTCTGGAGTCACAGAATGACAAGGGCTGCCCATTAAACCAAGGGAAAAATCAAGGGCCAGAAACTGGAAGTGGCTCCCCCAGGGAGGAAGACAAGCTGAGCACCCTCCCAGGGCCCTTGGGGCTCAGGGTAGGATAGAGCTCTTCCACTCCTCTGGACAGCCCTCTGACCTTCTGGAGAATGGAGGGGGTGGTGTTGGCTGGCCATCCTCTGCAGACTGCCTGGAAGTTGAGAGGAGACTCAGACGGCCTCTCTAGGCAAAGAGTGCTCTTCTCTCCCTCTCTTCCCAAGGCCTGGAGCCCCACTGGGTGTTCAAGAGTCTCTCACTGCACTACACTGCTCTGGGCGACGCCAGCCCCTCCAGCGTGGGAGAGGATTTGAACCCAAAGTGGAGGTGGAAGAGGAGGAGGACAGGGCAGGACCCAGCCTCCCATCCCCAAATCCCAATGATGGAATCCATCCTGACCCAGTTTGGGGTTCTTCTCACACACCCACACTTATCCACGAACACCTGTGCAGCTCATTACCACACTTGTACTGGTTCAGCAGTATGGGGTGGGGAGAGGGGAGGGGTGGTAACAAGGGAGGCCCTTTGTGGCTGAAACTTGCTACTGGCCTACTTGGTGTTCATAAAAACATGAGAATCCTAAGTAGCCAGCAGGCGACGTTTCCCTGGACCAGACCCCAGGTTCATGGTGAAGCCACAGGCCTAGAGGAGGTGCTCAGATCTGCAGTGAATGAGTGAATTAGTAAACATACATCGGTGTCATTCTCATGGAGCCAGAGGCATGGTGTGGGCTAGCCCCAGAAACACTGATCCATCTGGTGGTTTTTCTATGGGGTTAGAGTTTCTTTCTATATTGCCTGAAATGGATGCCCCCCAGCCCTCTGACAAGATGTCTTCATGTTCACGTGTCCGTTTCAGTCTCCTAGACTGAAACTGAAGTTCAGAGAGGTTATGTGATGTACCTGGCATGATGTTGCCAGGCAGTGGCAGAATCAGAACCTGAACCCAGGCCTCATGCCTCTCCTGGGTAGAGAGCTGCTCTGGAGGGTCGCTAGGCCAGGCTGGTGGCAGGCTGCCAAAGACACTGAGAGCCTTGGCCCCCCCCTTCCTAGGAGGTGCTGCTCCTGCCCAGGCATCCTTGAGCTCATAGGGCACAAGCCAGGGTAGACTCTTCTTTTCCATCTCCACTAAGGGTTAGGCTTAGAGTTCTCTAAAAAGCAAAGTTGAGTTAGAGGACCTGGGTTCAAATCCCAGCTCTGCTGCTTACTTGCTATTTGACCGTGGATAAGTCACTCAGCTTCTCTGTGCCTCTGTGTCCTATATAGGGTGGAATATAAAGTAATGGTAACTATCTCACAGGTTGTTGGAGGGCACAAGAGGCCACAGGGATAAAGTGCTGACTGCAGGGACCGGCAGATGTAAGCACTCCCTGCAACCAGTGATTCAACACGTGCTAACTGCATGCCTCCAGGGTGCCCAGCACTGTGCTGGATCCTCATAAGTATCATTAAAATGTAATGGAAGTGGGGTACAAAGCAGAGAAGAGCCAAGAAGAAAAAGAACGGTCAGTGCTGTCCAGCCAGCTCTTGGAAGCTGCCAGGAAGAATGCTGTGTAATGGGCCTGTCTCCTCTCAAGTGTCCATCTCTATCTACCAGGCTCTGGATGTTCTGTTCCAAAGACTGCGGTAAAATCCACCCACTTCTGCAGGGAGTGAATTCGGAGATAGTAGCACTAGGGAGCAGGGCTCCAAAAAGCCCAGGCCTGCACAGAGCAGGGCACAGCTAGATCCCCATCTCCTCTGACTTGAAATTCCCTCCTCCCGGCAGCAGGGCAGAGATCTCTCCTGACACATGTGAGAGCCCTGCGCCCACTGGAGGGGAGGATTACTCTGCCAGTAAATCCTTCACAACACCCCACCCCACTAATAATCTTAGTGCTCAGAGGAAGAATGCTAAGCTGAACTCCCCACTAACCAGCTCAGACCAATTCCACACTGGAGCAACGGCCCGCGCTTTCCTTCTCTCCTTCCTTCTCCTGACCACTTCGACATGATTCTCTCAATCTCCCCCCTCAATTCAGTCCAACCATTAAATGCAGACATTTCCCTCACCCACACTATCGACTCCTTGATCCTATTCCCCAAGAATATTCCACTCCCCCTGCTTGCTTGCCTCCCTTCCACTGAGGCAGAGTGGGGGCCCTGCACCATTTTGTGACTGATTATCAACAAGGTTCTGGCTCCATCTGGCAATGCCTCAGAGGTTCAAAAGAAACTCCTACCTCTCTTTTGAGAAGCGAAGGAGCATATTTTCAAGAAAGCTTGCCTGATGAAATGTACATAAAGCCAATGCTACTGTGCCCAACTAGAGGGCCTTCAGTCCTTAGGGTGGCAAGTGGGGCCTCTGCTAACAGGGGAGGAATGAGAACTGTCTGCAGTCCTGGCAGAGCCCCTGTGCATGGTCTGTGCACTGCACAACTCCAGGGGGCACCATTCACACCATGGCACCCCTAGAGTTATGCAATGCAGTGGCTCTGAGCTAGCAGCCTCCTGCATTTCTGCAGAAGCTGCCAAAGGATCCCTATAGCCAGGTCCTCCTGCCCACCCTTCCTTGTCCTCCTTCTCTCCCTGACCCCATTCTCCTATAGCCAGGGCTACCTTAAATGGGGTTTTAGAGGAAATCTACCCTATAAATGCCTGAGGCCACGCAAACCAACACACGCTTTGAAGTTTTCCATGAATCCTATGGGGGCAGGTCCTGCAGAATTTCATTCTGGTGGCTTTTTTCTGATGAGCATGGGAGGAAGGGGGAAGTGATTGGCATCAGTACAGGGAGACAGGTGGGCAGCCCTGTGCCAGGGGTCATGCAGTCAGTCATCTATCCTCACCCACAGAGTTGGCTATTGGAAGTCAGTGGAAGGGAGGTGGGTAGGAACCTTTTATTTTTAAACCTGTACTGTTCTGATTAAGCATTTCTTTTCCCTCTGACCTTCACTAGGCCCATTATGGAAGATCAAACTGCCAACGAGTCAGAGGGAGGCCTGGACAAGTGACACATGGATTCAGGATGGGCCAGCCTGCTGCCACGCTCTCGATGCTGTGGCTGGGCTGCTTCCCAGGCAGCGGCAGGAGACTGCAGCTAATCTGTGCTGGGCCTGCAGGGGACGTGGAAAAGGTCTTGCTGGAGCTCCAGGCTCCTGTCACTGGACCAGCCGTGGGGTGGTGCAAACCGCCCACTCGGGCCCAGGCCACTCAGCCCTGAGGACCAGGCAGCATGCGAGTCCTGATGAATTTACAACCTACCAGTTTGACTTTGGAGATAAACAGTCACTTGTTTCAGGGTAACAAAAAGATGCATATTTCTGCCTGTTTCCATCATGTGGCTGGAAATCATATGAAGCATGTGTGTTTTAAACACATTGCTAAGGAACTTCTGGATGCACACAATTTAAGATGAGAAAGGTCACGGTGTGGCCTGTGTTATACTAGGTGGGTCTGATGAGAGAATCTGGGGAATGAGGGGCAAGAATTGGGGTCGTAGGAGAGGTTTTCTGGGGACAGGGTGTTGGAAAGCACCAGATCGCGGGGTACCACCGTTCCTCTCCTCCGGAGCATCCGGGCGCATCCAGCACCTCACACCCCCGCCCGGACCCTTCTCTGGGTCCCAGCCACGCCCTCTGCCCTCCTCTCCTCACTCCTACTTCCCCTTATGCGAACATGGCAGCCTTCAGTTTCCCCTCTGATCTACAGGTGCCCGTAAACAAAGTGCTGCAGCGACGCCCGCTCCTCCGCAGCCGCCTCCCCACCCCCTACCCGGCAAAGTCCGGCACAAGGTTAAGCCTGGGTTCCATCGGGCGTCCCCGAAGGGCTCCCATACCCAGCTACTGGGCTCTCCCCTCTGCTTTTCAAGTCCACTGGGCTAGGGAGTCTTCCCTCCAGGTTGCAGCTCCCCAACTTCTGGGCCGCGCTCCCCCGTGAAAGGTTGGTCCTGGAAAACCAGCCTCCATTAGTGCTCGCGTCCCTCAGCATGGGGACCCCAGACCTGGCTCTGGGGGCCACCCAGAGGTGGCCTCCGGTATTTTCACTGCTTTCACCAGCCCCCCATCACGGACACGCCTTTCACCATCTCGCCTTAGGAGGACTGCTAAGAGCGCCCCCCGACCCCAACTCAAAGCGCCAACCAAGGGCCCTGTCCCCTTCTGTCTCTCCTTTACCCAAAGCCCAAGATGGGAATAGAAGGCAAGCGCAAGACGATGCTACTGTCCCTGACCGGCCCCACCCAGACCAGCCCCTTCTGCAGTGGCCCGTATGTGGAACCTGCAGCATCCACCCAGGGGGACACCTGGGGATGGCTCACCAAAAAAAAAGAGGAGCAGGTCGGAGGCCCAGGCAAAGCCAGGGTCCCCGCCCCTCCCTCCCTACTCCCCTCCGCCCCCTTCCCCCTGCCCCACTGCAATCCGCACCCCTCTCCGCACCCAGCCTGAAGGGGAGACCTCGTCGCTTACGCACGCCCCCAGAGTAACTCCTCGCTCTGGGAGGGTGTGGGACTGGGGGTCCCAAGCCCGCCAGCTCCTGGGTTGGGGAGTACATGAGGAGGGGTCTCAGGAGCCCGGTGGGTGCTCGTTGTTTACTCTTGGTGCAATTAACCGGCTAGGCTGCGGGAGCCTGGGGCTGCGACATGCAGCCGCCACTCCCAGCCCCAGGGTCTCTGCTCCAAAGCTCCCTCCCCAAACCCCCAGCCCCAGCCCTCGGCGCTCTCAGCCCCGCAGACTCACGTCTCGGAAGCGGTTCCAGTGCTTGATCTTGCCGCTGTACTGCGAGATGGACGACAGCCATTGCTCGTCCTCCATGAAATTGCCGGGGGTCTCGCCCTCCTTGAGCCTTTTGGCGTCGCCTTCGGCCAGGGCAGCTACTGTGAGGAGCAGCAGCGGCAGCGCCAGCCGCCCGCAGTCCGGAGCGCGCATCGTGGTCTGAATTCGACCTGAGGTGAGGGGGTGGGGGTCTTGACTTCTGCAGTATTTTAATGTCCTTCTTCCCACCCCGCAGTTGGGGGAGCAAACGCCGTCGTCTTCCTCAGCCCTCCTCCTGCGGTCTGACTCCGGTGACAGACGGATAGTGGGTCGCAGCTGAAATGTGACCTGGTTAGGAGATGCACTTGTCTGAAAAAAAAAACCCAGCGCCGGACGTAGAGAGGAAGAGAGAATCAGAGAGGCTGCGCCAGCAGGGGCCGTGTCTGTAACTGTAGCATCAGCATCACGTTTGACATCATCATACCTGGTTAAAAAAAAAAAAAAAAAAAAAAAAAGGAGGGGGTAGATTTCAAAGGGAAGCGCTAGATCAGAGCGCCAAACGCCAGCCATCCGCTGCCGCCGCAGAGCCCAGCCCAGCCCAGCCCAGCACTTAGGGAGTTGCAAACCAAGGAATCTAGACCCGGAGATGTCCCTGCTGTCTCTCCAAGGCTGGAGAGCAAGAAGGGTGCCGGGTCTCCTCAGGGAAGATGGGAGTGAGGAAAAGACGAAACTCTCTGGTTACAAAGCCAGGCTCAGGTGTCTAAAAGGGAATTTGGCCACAGACACTCTTTCTCTCCCCTTGCCTCCCACCCAGAGGGGCCTGCGCCACAGCCCTGACAGCTGGCTTCCTGCGAGTTATGGCTCTACAGTAATGGGTGGCTTCGTTAAGACAAAAGCCATATAACAACTGGCTGCCTGAGAACTATTGCCCAGCCCCACATGCTCTTTTCAAGGCAAGGCCTGAGCACTGAATAGCTGGTAAAACAGAGGCAGATGTCCTCCTCCCCAAGCAACTGTTTAAGGGCTGTCACCCTTTTTGTTAGCTCTTCTTAGGGCAACCCTAAAAGGCAAATGTCTGGCTATTTCATCTGCCTTGAAGTAAATTTGAAAAAGGCACATTTGCTATGGTTTTGACTTCAGTTGATTTTAATAAGCCACTGGGGAAAGGGGTGTGGGGAGGCTGGGTTTGTTTGAGGTGTTTAAGTTTTTGTTAAAATTGTGATCCTTATCATTGCCTTTAGAAATGTGTTGACATACACATTTCTGGGCACAGTCCCAGGATCAGAGCAGAAATGGGGTGAGGTTTACATCACAAATAAATTGAAGAGGAAACATAATCTGACAGAACAAAACATATTAAACTTTTGGGACCCAAGCCCTAGTTTGTGTTTTTACTTTAAAAAACAAACAAAAAACTTGGCTGCTGTGATGTTAAAAAAAAATCAAAGGCAATGAATAACATGATCTTAATCAGTAGGAAAGAAACACAGGTTGAAAGGTTCATAGTCACCCTGAGTCTGGCTTGCCTGGGAATTCTGAATGCATCAATGGCTTGGGTTGGGGTCCCTTGGGAAAACAGAAAACAACAACTCCCTTTCCATGTTTTCTTTTTCTGTGCAGTTGGATTTAGAGGTGGTGCTGCAATGAGGCCCTGGCCATTGATGTCTACATCTCACAGTAAATAAAGCAGGCTTGCCTTGCCCAGTTGTACACAGCCGCAGTGTACAATGGAAGAGCAATCTGTTGTCATATAGACTGGGGATGGAATCCCTCTTACTAGCTGCGTTCTTGGGCAAAATACTTAATCTATCTTCTATCTATAAATTAATGATACCACCCATCTCAGAAAATTGCTGTGAAACCCATGCAAAATTACATACTAAGTGCCTGGGCATAGTGAACATTTTTGAAATGTTAGGTCTTCTTCCCTCAGGTTGAGAAGAGGTGGCTATGATGTCCCATAGTTCTGAATACGTACTAACATTTGCCAACTTTTTCCATTTCAATCCTCGTCTTTTAGCAAACCTAATTACATGTCTCCAAGACATTGAGGAGGTAGATCCTAGATGTCACAGCTCTCCCATTCTAATACTATCTTATGAAGTCCCTGGTCTTCTGAAATTACTACAGTTGCCCAATAAAGAGTTTGGAAAGGCACTAACAAGATGCCCATCAATAAGATAATAGCTCTTTCCAGATTCCTGAAGGTCAAAACATTTCCCACACTCCTCCAATGGGACCTGCCTTCTGTAGCACCTTCAAGCTGGGTCAATATTAGCCCTGGGCTTAAAGTAAATCAATAACAGTCCAGGACTGTTAGTTAATCCAATAGTAAAGCTATTTAGGAGGGAAAATCCAAATTTCCAGATGAGGGAGAAAAGAGCTGTAGAAAATGGACAATAACTATTGTTTATAAAGAAGAAAAGGTTTTCCTAAATTTTGAGGGACTTACTGGTCAGCCTTGAAAGGGGCCCCAAAGCTGCTGGGTGTATCTGATAAATGGTACATATGTTTCATGCTTTTCTTCTGTTTGTATTTAATATTTAGCAATACAAAATGGAGGAAGGAACCTCAGTTTCCAAACAAGAAACTTAAATTTAACCACATCTTTAAAACCATTTAATCTCATTTCTAGATGACCTCACAAACATAAAAAGACAAACATACAAAGATGTTCAATCCAGAATTATTTATAATAGCCAAACCTGGAAACCAAATCAAGGTCCATTAGTTAGGGATCAACTAGTTAAATTATAATACATACAACAGGCTATGGTACAGACATTAAAAGTAATGTAGATCTGTATCTACTGACAACTAATGTGATCCACTACATATTACTGGGTAAGACAAGCTCATTATAGAAAACCATTATCACTTGATCCCATTTGAAAGGAAGTGACAGTATAGTGCAGCAGTTCTCAAACTTTCTGGTCTCAGGAGTCCTGTACACTGAAAGATTACTGAGGACCCCAAAGAACTTTTGTTTTTGTTTATGTGAGATATACAGTATAGACATTGATATACTGTACTTGAAAATAAAACTAAGCCTGCCTCTCAATTTTTCTGTGAACCTAAAACTGCTCTAAAAAATCTTTCAAAAAAAACTTAATTAAAAAAGTGTATTTAAAAATAACAATACCAAACCCATATTAACAAAATAACATGTTTTATGAAAAAAATTATATTTTCCCTATCCCCCCCACACACCAAATTAATAAGAGTAGTCGTATTGTTACTGTTTTACACTTTGGCAAATCTCTTTAATGTCTGGCTCAAAAGAAAAAAGGTAGATTACCTTCTGCATTATAGCAAGTGTATTAGTTTGTTAGGGCTGCCATAACAAAATACCACAGACTAGGTGGCTTAAACAACAGCATTTATTTTCTCAATAAATTCTGGAGGCTAGAAGTCCAAGATTAAAGTGTTGGCAGACTTGGGAATTCCCTGGTGTTCAGTGGTTAAGACTCCCTGCTTTCACTGCCAAGGGCCTGGGTTCAATCCCTGGTTGGGGAACTAAGATCCCACAAGCAGCAAAGCACGGCCAGAAAAAAAAGGTGTTGGTAGACTTGGTTTCTCCTGTCTCTTCCTGGCTTGCAGATGGCTGCCTTCTTGCTGTCATACATGGTCTTTCCTCTGTGCATGCACATATCTGATGTTTTTCTTTCTTTCTTTTTTGGTTGTCAAATGATCCTTTATTGAAATATTTTCCTTTGCTGTCCTTAACTAGCTGGGCATTCCACTGCACCACTGTTGATGTCATCCATGATGTCACGAGGGTGGCAGCCATCAACACTGCAGTCCACAGACTGGGGAGTCCCTGGGATCTCTTTAATGGTTCCAGACAGTTCTTGAGCTAAAAATAAGTGCCACATCTGTTGGGCAGTGTTGACAATCCCATCAAAAATTGTATGTCCACTGTGCTTAATGTTCTGCTTCTTTCTGTCTCTTGGCCATTCCTTGAAGGCTTTGATGATCAGGGCAGAGGCAGAAGGAACTTCCTCAGTCTGGCCCTGTCTGTTCTGAATTGGTCAGTTTCACTGTCATTCTCGGACCCTTCCAATCACCAGTTACTAGGCAATATCATCAACCAAACTTTTTTGGAGACAGACCCAGGGAGATGATCTCGGTAGTCAGGGGTCCGATGTTTCTTTGTGTGTCCAAATTTCCTCTAGTTATAAGGACATCAGTCAGAGTGGCTTAGGGCCCACCCTAACAGCCTCTGCCTCATTTTAACTTAATCACCTCTTTAAAGGCCTTATCTCCAAACAGTCACATTCTGAGGTACTAGGGGGTGAGTGCTTCAACATATGAATTCTCAGGGGACACAATTCAGCCCATAATAGTAGCTATAATGGGAAGTAGCTAGTAAAAGCACAGCAGAAGTACTGAGAGCAAACTGAGTTTCTCTCTAAAAACATGTATCTATAAACCTACCAACTTACAAAATTCTAGAAAACACAAAAATATACAAACATATATTCTATTAACCATCAGTGTGATGATGTTACCATATCATATAGCCTCTGGAAAACTCCACTGTACACTCAGGAGAGAATCAGAGTGAAAAAGGCTAATTATGCCTTAATATTTTTATGAAAATAGTAGCACATTCCCACCTCTCCAAAGGATCTCAGGGACTCTGAGGGGTACAAAGACCACATTTTAAGAACCACAGATACAAGCACTATGACCTCAGGCAAATTTCTTAACCTTGTTAAGCCTCAGTTTCTAAAATGAGGTTAATGATAACACCAACTTAAGTGGGCTTGTAAAGATTTAATGAATAAATACACATTATTCACAAATAAATGACAAATGTGAGCATTCTGCTAATATTAGCTGTTATCATTTGTGAAAAATTACTTAGCAACATGATTCATGTGCTTAAATGCATAGGAAGTAGTAACCTCTGGATGAGGAAATTTATTTTTTAAACAAATATTTAAATTGAAGCATAACACTGGAAAAAGCATAAGACAAAGTAGATAGCTTGATGATTTTTCACACAGTAATCTTATTTTACCTTTGTTTGAGAGATCATTTTATTAATAACAAAAAAGTTATTGATAAACAACCACAACAGCAGCCCCTTTTCTCACCTATAGCATCCTTGGGTTTTGCTATCCATCTCCCTGTAAGCATCAAGACAGAATCTGAGAAGTGTTCCTTAACTCAATACCCCTCTGGTACCATCAGGTTCTCTTTGGCACAAGGAAAAGCGCACAGTGCAAGAGCAAACCTGAACCAAGCTTTGTGTCATTATGAAGCTGGATTGTCATCCGTGTCCAATTTAGTAAACTCTGAAGTTCACTTAAAAAATAACCATTATAGGACTTCCCTGGTGGTCCAGTGGTTAAGAATCTGCCAATGGGGGTTTCCCTGGTGCGCAGTGGTTAAGAATCTGCCTGCCAATGCAGGGGACACGGGTTCAAGCCCTGGTCCGGGAAGATCCCACATGCCGCGGAGCAACTAAGCCCGTGCACCACAACTACTGAGCCTGAGCTCTAGAGCCTGCGAGCCACAGCTACTGAGCCCACATGCCACAACTACTGAAGCTCGCGTGCCTAGAGACCGTGCTCTGCAACAAGAGAAGCCACCACAATGAGAAGCCCGTGCACCGCTACGAAGAGTAGCCCCCACTCGCCGCAACTAGAGAAAGTCTGCGCACAGCAACGAAGACCCAATGCAGCCAAAAATAAATAAACTAATAAATAAATTTAAAAAAAAAAAGAATCTCTGGTGACAATCAGTTTAAAAAAAAAAAAAAAAAAAAAAGAATCTGCCAATGCAGAGGACACAGGTTCAAACCCTGGTCCGGGAAGATCCCACATGACATTGGGCAACTAAGCACATGCACCACAACTACTGAGCCTGCACTCTAGAGCCCACGAGCCGCAACTACTGAGCCCGCACCCCACAACTACTGAGCCCGCACCCCACAACTACTGAAGCCTGCACACCGCAACTACTGAGCCAACGCATTGCAACTACTGAAGCCCACACGCTCTGGGGCCCGTGTGCCACAACTACTGAGTCGCATGCTGCAACTACTGAAGCCTGCACGCCTAGAGCCCGTGCTCCGCAACAAAGAGAAGCCACCGCAATGAGAAGCCCGTGCACTGCAACAAAGAGTAGCTCCCACTCGCCGCAACTAGAGAAAATCCCACGTGCAGCAAGAAAAGACCCAACGCAGCCAAAAATAAGTAAATAACCATTATAAGAAACATTTGTCATGTTTCTACCAAGGTTATAGAGTTCATTTGGGGGTAACTCATTGTGCCCCTTCAAAAAAACACCAATATTATTCTCCATAACAAAGTTCCTGATATAATAACACAGATCTTGTGTAATAATCATGGTGAGAGATTTTTTTCCCCTTCTCCTCTTAGAGGAGTTGAGGGTGAATTCAGTGCCTCAAAAACCAACTGGAGTGATGTTAGGTGCAATTTAACTCTATTTCAGTGCAGAATGAACTGCAAAGTGGTAATACTAAGGGAGACTCGATTATAAGCACAGAAGTAAATCCTCCATCCTTGACCCCATTACAGTTTGGTGAAAGGGGACCTGAAATCTTGAAAAATTCTTTTAGCTCCATCAAAAATTATTTGCTCTCTAACACTGTTGCTCTTCTCTAAAAGTTCTACATCAAAACTACCTGCTACTCCCCCTTCTACAACAGTAGTCTAAAGTGTACTTTCTTTAGAGCTACATTGTCTCAAAAATTTGTCTATTGGCTTCTAGAAAGAAAACTTAAAACATAAAATTTTTTTCCCAATTCTACCAAAACCTACAAACTTACAAAACAAACAAAAATACATAAGCACACACTCTATTAACCATTAGAGTGATGATGTCACCATATCACATAGCTGCTGGAAAACTCCACTTTACAAGTATGAGAGAATGACAGTGAGGAAGACAAACAACTTGTGAAAAATTACTTGTGAAAAATTACAGTATGATAAGTCCTTAAACACATAGTTACCTCTAAATACTAAATAACAGAATTTCTAATTCTGTTAAGAATTTAGCATTTGATATATAAAGTTACATTTTCCAAAGACAAAAATTTTTTCCTAAAAACGTTAAGTCATACCTCTGATACTCAAAATAAGACATCTTTACTTCCTGGTCAAGGTTGCCCAACGGCAGCTGTCAGAAAGAAATCAGTAAGACAGAAGCGGGACCAAGAAGAGATGAGGGCACTGAATTTCAGTCAACTCTGCTATTCAGTACTACCTCTGGGAGCGCTCATTCCCATATGCCATTTAACAATCAGAGGTGAGTGAGGTAAAAGCTCAACTTAAATAAAAAAATGAATATTACCAGTAGAAAGCTTTTTTGGGAAAAAGCAACCCTTTTTTTGTGTGGGGGGGTGGGGAAAAGCAAGCACCAATACGTAACTCCTGGATGAAAAATATGCTATGCTATTGAATAAGTGATGGCAGCAATGTATCCCAACACACACTGACTAAGGGGGTCAAACTGAAACTATATAATAATACTAAAAGAAAAACACAGTTACTTTAGAAATTCATTTATTCACAAATGATCTGTGCAGTCACACTGATAGATCTCTGAGTGTTATACACAGCCCTTACCATGTCGTGGCCTTATTAACACACGGGATTCAGAATCATACTTCTCAAATAGAAAGTAAGAATCAAGATTAAGACTAAGGAATGAAGGAAAAAGAGAGGCCATGGAGGGAGAAAGGCTGTGAGGGGGTAGAGATGAGAGGTAACAACAGTGAGGCTGGAGCTCCCCAGCAGAGAGTGTGGCAGGACTGATGGGTGGGGCAAACCTGTGCTGGGAGCTCCCTCCCTTTGCTGGTCTGCAGCAAAGAAGGAGTGAGTGCCTTCTGTGGCTGACACTCTCCCAGGGAACTCTGCATAGTCCTGATGGTATCACCATTGCTTTGATTGCTGCTGCCCTGAGAAGTAAACAGAAAAGAGCTACAATACTGCAGCTCCATCAGTGGCATGGGAAGGCAAGGGTTAGGGTAGGGTGAAGGAACAGGAATCTAAGAAATATAAAAGGTACCAACTTCAGAAGAAAAAGGACAGATCAAAGTAAAAGGTAAAAACTTTACCAGTTATTTTGCTAAAGTTTAAATTCTAAGTAGTAAAGGAATTGAAAGCAGGGTCTCAGATATTTGTACACCCATGTTCATAGGGTATTATTCACAACAGCCAAGAAGTGGAAGGAACCCAAGTGTCCATCGATGGAAGACTGGATGAACAAAATGTGGTTCAGTCGGCCCTCCATATCCATGGGTTCCACATCCGTGGAGTCAACCAACTGCAGACCAAAAATATTGAGAAAAAAAATTACAGAAAGTTACAGAAAGGAAAACTTGAATTTACTGTGTGCCGGCAAATATTTACATGGCATTTACATTGTGTTTGGTATTATAAATAACTTAGAGATGATTTAAAGTATACAGGAGGGTATGCATAGGTTATATGCAAATATTATGCCATTTTATATAAGGGACTTGAGAATCCACAGATACCAAGGGAGGTACTGAAACCAAAGGAAACCGAGGGATGAGTGTATATACATCAGATGGAATATTACTAAGACTTAAAAAGGAAGGAAGTCCTGACACATGCTACAAAATGGATGAACCTTGAGGACATTATGCTAAGTAGAATAAGCCAGTCACAAAAAGACAAATACTGTATGATTCCACTTATATGAGGTATCTCAAGTAGTCAAATCCATAGAAAGAGAAAGTAGAATGGTGGTTGCCAGGGGCCTGCAGGGGTGGGGGGGAAGAAGAGTTGCTTAAATGGGTACAGAGTTTCAGATTTGCAAGACAAAGAAGTTCTAGAGATATTTCACAACAATATGAATATACCTAACACTACCAAACTGTATATTTGAAAATGGCTTAAGATGGTAAATTTTAGGTTATGTGTGTTTTACCACAATAAAAAACAAATTCTGGGTATTGATTAAAAGGGGGAAGGAAAAAATACAAACCTTCTATAATCTGTAGATATTATCTAGGTGGAGAGATTAATAAGATCACACACCTGTAATTCTCTTTTAAAGTATTAATATAAGTTTAAATGGTTGAGGCAAAATCAGTAGGTATATAAGAAATAATGCAAATCTGAGCTCCACTGGGCTTCAGAGGTACATTTTCAGAGAAGAGCTTTGGAAAGAGAGGTAGATCCTGTGAAAGATGAACAAGCTAAGGGTTACAGGCGTATGCTCTCCCTGTGCTCACAACCATCTCGCTGACAGTGCAATGACTGTGGACCACCATTAGACACCATGGTATCCTTGGGGAATCACCCAGGAAAGTTATCACCCAAATTTCCACATCCCTCCTTGGCAATTAAAATGATGATACTTTCCCTCAGCACCTTGTGAGGATGTTTAATTTCCAGTGTTTCCCAAGATCCACCTCAGGATAAGTCAATTTGTCCACAGGAGGCATAGTTTCCAAAGCTGTCTACTGTGAACCTCTGAGAGATGTGAATTGAATTGAGCTTTAGGGTACCAAAGCAGAAGTTCTCAAATAGCTGAAAAGGAAGAATAAAAACTCAGAGTGAATATCCAAAGAAAATCATAGATGAAAACATTAAACATCGGATTCTCTTGTAAAAACACCACAACAATCCCGACAAATCTCCTGTGCTTTCTTTTCAGTATTTATTCTGAAAAATGATCCTGGAGAGGAGGGATAGGAGCGGGAGTGAGAAAAGAACAGCAGCTCTTCGTTGATTAATTGAAAAGCCTCCTCTGACAAAATGCACTAGAGAAAGAGGCCTGAGAAGTCAACTCCAAAATGTATCTATTGAGCAGATATGACCAGGAACTTGTAACAAACATCCTAGGGCCATACCCTGATCCATAGGGCCTAACAAAGGGGCTTCTATGACTTTCAGTTACTGACCATGCAGGATGTTAGTTTTGTTACAGCCAGGATAAAATTTGATATAATATATTCCCCCACCTCGTCAACAACATTTATTAGAAACACTGACTAAAATAAACAGAAGATAAGGTTCCTGCCCTACAAATAATTCTGATAACCCAGCGAGGAGTACAGAACACTTTCGCACACAAAACAGCTAGAGGAACACTTCTATTGAATGATATGACAAATACAAATGATAATATTTATCAAAAGCCTTTCATTAGACTTTGGATTCAAGCCAGCGTCCTAAAGTAAATGCTCTTTACTACAACTCTTTATTTAAAAAGCTTTCAACTTTGTCAGAGGGAGGGATGAGCCACACTCAGAAAGACCTGCTTTTGTGATCAGCACATTTACAAGGCAGAATGCAAAATGACATCAGAATTCATTCGAGGAAAATTAAGCCACACTGCTTAGATAATGAGTGTCAAAGAGTAAAGGGCTGACCTTCTTCTGTTAGGATGGAAGAGCTGCTCTTTCTTAAAATGTCAGCACAATCCTGAGAAAGCCTTTCAGTACGTGAACCAAAAATGCTTGAGTAGAACCTAAAGCTGAGACCTTTGCACATTAGCAACTGTCTTGTCTCTTCACTTATTTTTATAGTATCTCTATAGCCATGGACTTCAGCCACTGTCACCTTTCCTCTTCCTGCAATTAATGGCCTAGCGAAATGCCCGGGGTTCATTTAAAGTCTAACTTTATAAAGCCCAGTAAATACTGATTCTTCAACATGACATCAACTTGACCCCAAACATCTATTTAGAGGTTGTGTGCCGCATTGTCTTGTCTTTCAGAAAGGTGATCAGCTCTTGCCTGCATTGATTTACACAATTAACTTCTCTTCCTGGCTTCAGCAGCCTGTTCAAACCATATCCACCATTTTGTGTAAAGAAATACAGCCCGAAATGTTTATCAGCTAATCCCTTTGCTGAACGTTAATTTGAAGTGAAAGCCATGCCAACAAGACTGACAGATTTACAGCTTTACAAACTGAAGCCTTCTAGGTACAAAGAAGACATAACCAAAGGGGCAATAAAAGACAAGGCAAAACAAAACTAAAAGGGAACTCATAATACTTTCAACAAGTTAGTTTTTAGGGATTAGCAGTCCATGGTTCTTCTCTTTGTACCTATGCTTCCAAGTGATGGAGACACCACAGCTAGGAGCTGGAAAGTACTTACCTCTGACTTCACTTTGCCTTTTAAATACTTATAACCTCCAGACGGCATGATTTGCCAGGGAGATTTCTCATGCTTTAGGTTTGAAGCAAAGAGTAAATACGGTGATAATGAAGTTAGCTGGGATGTGATTTCAATGCAGTAATTACACAAATTAAGAGAAGACTGAACACAAATTCCCATGCTCCTCTAAGACAAGAGCAGCAGGTGGAAAGACTGAAGTCAGTCTAAACTTACGACAGGCACGTGGGAGCCGGGTGGCTGTGGACAGACACCACCACCCATGGTACAAGATCATAATAGGTAAAGACTCAGTAAGATGAACAAGTCGAAGTACCTTCCTTGTAAACTGTAAAGCACTCCTGAAAAGTAAATAGTTCCTATGATGTTTACAACATCTCTCTGCTCTTCTTAACCGGTCCTTATTCTACCTTCATAGGCTGCCATCTTCTTCCGCACCTTTTGATAACATCATAATCAAATGGATTTCTTATCCAAAGTCCCTAGTGCAAGGCCAAGCTTCATTTTAGCCTTTCCTGTCCCCATGTTCTTGTTCTCTCTCTATGTTTATGATGATTTAGTAACAATTTTTCATAGTTATTTTATTGTTTAGTCATTGTTTTATCTTTAGTCTTAAGCTTCTCTTTTAGTTCTGCCAATTATTTCTGGTGACTCGTTAAAATATAAGCTCTACAGAAGAAAGATCTTTTATGTTCTTCAAAGCTGAATCCCACTATATGCTGTAACTGTATCTATGCATATGATCAATAAGCATTTGTTGGATAAAATGACAACAAAATCGAATGTTGGAGATGTCTGTGTACTTTGTGTAGGAAAAGAGAAAACTATAACATGGCCTTGTTTAGATGGATATAAAAATCTCATTTATAGATCACCACCTAGGAATCCTTGAACAAGACTTACCCAATGGTATTACCTCTAATGTAACCTCAACTGTAACTACTTGTGAAGAAAGAATTTATAGTTATTAGTAATGGAAATTTCACATATTCCTTTAAATTTCTATGTGTTTCTTATTTGTCAAAGCCTAGTCTTAGCTCAAATTTCTGATCTACAATGTCACTGAGCACCTGATATTATGCATTTTCATGTAAAGAGGCATATGATGTGGTGTTGTCTCCCAGGCAACTGCCATCTGGTTAGGGAGGATGGGGTATGTGTCAGAAGAGAGGCATGTTGATGACACGGGTGTGTTCACCTTGTGAAAAGTTACTGTATTATGTACTCAATTAAAGTTTACCTAAAACAATATAGGTGGCAAAGGTTAAGTGTAGGAGGAGAGGTAAAGGCAATTAATAAATGCAGTGGGAGGTAATAAAACAATGGATGTAGAGGGCTGGGGCATCTAGAAAAGCCATCTGGAAGAGTCAGAAACTGAGCTGGGCCTTGTAGCAAGTCTAAGACTTAGTGAAGAGGAGGAGGGAGGGCAGCATGAAGGCGGAAATGGGTATATGGAGGGTCAAGTAGGCCAGGTTAGATGTAATGGAGGGTTCCTAAAAAGAAGCAGTGAGAAGACTAAGGCTAGAGACATAAGGAGGGAAAATCAGATTAAGGGGGGCCCTGAGGGTCAGGTTCAGAAGTTAGACTTCATTCTAGACGGTGGGGAAACACTGAAGGCTTCTGAGTAAGCTGGTGACCCAAGATGAAAACTAAGGGAAATTAATCTGGGTGTGGCACATTGATTGTGCTGACTGTAGAAAGGAACAAGAGAAGAAAGAAAAGGAGACCAGGGTAGCAGTTAAACTGTGAGATACTGTCTACTGACTAAAAATAGTAGTAGTGGGCCTGGAAAGATTGGAGCAGATGTTAATACTATGAATGAAACACAGAACAGACTCCGTGATTTTCTGGATGAGAGGAAGGAGATACAAAAAGAAGATGAGAAAAGTCATGCATGACAGGGTAAAGGGATATGTGAGGGTACCACTGATAGTGACAGAACATTTCTGAGTGGGAGCTATTTTATGGGGAAAAACAAAAAAAATTCAGATCTGTTTACACACTCATTCTGTGTCTTTAGCTGTGTGTCTCAAGCCCTTCTCCAACCAAGGGTCTGCCTGGTATGCTCTGAGAATATATATTAAAGACATGAAATCCGTAGCACAGTTAAATGGAAGCACATCACCATCAACAGTTTACAACTGTCTACTTTTTTAATTGAGTAGTAGTTCTCTATGTATTAGGGAAATGAACTCTGTGTGATGAACTGCAAATATATTTTCCCCCAATTTGTCATCTGTCTTTTGACTTTACTTATGGTGATTTTTACCATGTCAATTTAAATTTTTATAAACTCAAAAATATCGTAACAGATTTTTAAGACAAAGTTACCTAATGCCAATATTGTTATATATTAAAAAATCAAGGTGAACAACAAATATATATGTTGACAACAACACTAATGAAGTAAAGATCATAAGAGCTAAAGTTTACTGAGCAAGCATGCATGCCAGGCGTTATACTTCGGGCTCTATGTGATCATCTGACTGCCTCCTCACAACCCCAAGAAGCAGATACTATTATTAACCCCCATTTTAGGGTTGAAGCTGAAATTTAAAAGGCTAAAGTAACTTGCCCAAGAATACAGAGCAAGTAAACAGTGGAAAATTGACATTCATAAAGCTGGAAAAGAAAAGGAAATTAAGATTCAAACCCAGAACTTATATACAAAACAGAAACAGACCCACAGACATAGAAAACAAATTTATGATTATCAAAGGGGAAAGGTGGGGGAGGGATAAATTAGGAGTTTGGGATTAACATATATACACTATTATACACAAAATAGATAGCCAACAAGGACCTACTGTATAGCACAGGGAACTGCACTCGATATTGTGTGATAATCTACATGAGAAAAGAATCTGAAAAAAAAAAGATATATATGTATGTATAACTGAATCACTTTGCTGTACACCTGAAACTAACACAACACTGTACATCAACTATACTTCAATTATAAAAAGAAAAAAAGATTCAAACCCAGGTAGCCTAACTCTGAAGTCTGAACTCTTTAACCTCTGTATTCTACAGCCTCTCCTTGTGGGTGATGCCCCTTAAAACCTGGCCCTGTTAAACCACAGAGATTAAGCTTGACTCACAAAACTCCCAAAGACTGAAATGAACATATTTTTTCCTTGTTATTCCTACTTTCATTGTCACTTCTTATCCTGGACCTCGTTTAAGAATCAGATGGCTGTAGTTCAGCTAGAAGAATTTTAACTGAATTCTGGATGAAAATAAGCACAAATCAACTAAATGGCTCCATTTAATTAGGTACCTGAATGGAGAAGAGGAAAAAGCTTAAACTACACGTTTAAAAAAAAAAACTTGGTTGTTCTTTATAGGCTAAAGTAGTTCAAGAAGAGCAAAGTGGTCTATTGTTTAGAAAATAAAAGACCTAACAGGAAAAATTTAAATTAAAAAAGAACCATGGCAAGGTATTTAAATCATATTGAGTTTTTTCCCCTCACTGTTGTTTTATAACAATTCCTTGGGGATTTTGAAACCTAAACCTTTTTCTTTCTGAAAACATTTCTCTCTGATGCACACACAGAGCCCTGTTGTGTTGGAAGCCAGCATTTTTTAAAGCCTGTCGTAAAGGAACAAAACAATGAACAGCTGCACAAAACCACAAATATTTGATAAGGAAACAAACATAGAATTTAAGACTGCCAATATTTGTGATATCACTTGTAAGTAATAAGTACTGATTTGAACAATTTAAGAAAATTTAAAACCCAAGTTAAGTGTTAACTATGACATTTGAAAACTGTTAAGCATACAGCTGCTATCCTTTATTGACTACTCACAGTTATCTTCAGAAAATTAAAGTTTTCCTATTACCAAGAGACAAATGTGGACCACCAAGATGAAAGGTTTTTAGTCAAAACCAAAGCTTCCCTGACAGAATCTCGAGACAAAGATCTAACCATCCTGCTGTCCCTTGCTCACATGATCTGTGAAGCCTACCATTTTTAGTTTGTACATGTTTCCTAGGGAGAACACAGAAGAAATTACTGATTTCTGGTAGTGTAGTGGTATACACTGAAAGAAAACAAAAAGCAAGATTTAAGGGCTAACTGTGGTCATTTTCCCTTGCATTCATTTCAGACCTTCTACTCCTTCCTCTCAGGCTCTATGAAACAACCATAAAAGACCAGAAATAATTCCCCATGTGACTAGGCTGCAAAGATGAGCCTCAAAATCTCAGCGAGAGTTGGGGAGGAGAGTAAAGAGGAACCTCCTAATATCTGTGACCTCAAGCTACAAAACTGAATGAATGGCCAATCCTCAACAGCATAATGACAGACATGTTGGGGATCCCTGTCCATTGGGCTTCTCAAATGAGGCTCGCTCTCTTTCTTCAATCTTAGACAAAGTAGTGGTCACTCTCTTCAAAGATCTCTCCTTTAAGAAAATCTATTTCTTGTGCTGGGTGGCCTCAGTGAACTATTTGGTATCTGATTTGACTTCAAAAAGAGGAAATTCAGTTTTGAAGTCTAAAATGAAGATTCGAAATATGTAAGTCCTGGCAAAATAAATGAAAGCAAAAATGAACGAATAGGATCTAATTAAATTTAAGAGCTTTTGCACAGCAAAGGAAACCAGTGACAAAATGAAAAGACAACCTAATGAATGGGAGAAAATATTTGCAAATGATATGGCTGACAAGGGGTTAATAGCCATAATATACAAACAGCTCATACAGTTCAATAACAAAAAAAACCCAATTAAAAAATGGGCAGAAGACCTGAACAGACATTTTCCCAAAGACATACAGATGGCTAAAAGGCACATGAAAAGATGTTCAACGTTAATTATCAGGCAAATGCAAATCAAAACAACAATGAGATAACACCTCACACTTGTCAGAATGGCTATCATCAAAAAGTCTACAAATAACAAATGTTGGTGAGGATGTGGAGAAAAGGGAACCCCCCTACAAGGGACCCCCTCTACAAGGGAACCCCCCTATAAACTGGTGCAGCCACTATGGAAAACAGTATGGAGGTTCCTTATAAAACTAAAATAGAGTTACCATATGATCCAGCCATTCCACTCCTGGGTATATATCCCCCCCAAATTTCAAAACACTAATTCAGAAATATACATGTACCTTAATGTTCACAGCAGCACTATTACATCATAGCCAAGATACGGAAGCAAACTCAGTGTCTATCAGCAGATGAATGAATAAAGAATGTGGTATATACATATATTTGTGTGTGTGTGTGTGTGTGTGTGTGTGTGTGTGTGTGTGTGTGTGGTATATACAGGACTATTACTGTGCCATAAAAAAGAATGAAATTCTGTTATTTGCAACAATGTGGATGGACCAAGAGAGTATTATGCTTAGTTAAATAAGTCAGACAGAAAAAGACAAATACTATATGTTATCACTTATATGTAAAATCTAAAAAATAAAAGAAATGAATGCATATAGCAAAACAGAAAAAGACTCACAGATATAGAAAACAAACTAGTGGACACCAGTGAGGAGAGGGAAGTGGGGAGGGGCAAGATAGGGGTACGAGATTAAGAGACACAAAATACTATGTATAAAATAGATAAGCAACAAGGATATATTGTACAGCATAGGAAATTACAGCCATTACTTTGAAATAACTTTTTTTTTTTTGGCCGCACCATGTGGCATGCGGGATCTTAGTTCCCCCACCAGGATCAAACCCATACACCCTGCAGTGTAAGCACGGAGTCTCAACCACTGGACCACCAGGGAAGTCCTAAAATAACTTTAAATGGAGCATACTCTATAAAAATACTGAATCACTCTGCTGTACACCTGAAACTAATACAATATTGTAAATCAACCATACAGTTTATTTATTTATTTATTTATTTATGGCTGCATTGGGTCTTCATTGCTGTGCGCAGGCTTTCTCTAGTTGCAGTGAGCAGGGGCTACTCTTCATTGCGGTGCACGGGCTTCTCATTGCGGTGGCTTCTCTTCTTGCAGAGCACGGGCTTCAGTAATTGTGGCTCGCGGGCTCTAGACCGCAGGCTCAGTAGCTGTGGCGCACGCGCTTAGTTGCTCCGTGGCATGTTGGATCCTCCCAGACCAGGGATTGAACCCATGTCCCCTGCACTGGTAGGCAGATTCTTAACCACTGCACCACCAGGGAGGTCCTTATACAATTTTTTAAAAATGTTAAGCCCTATGAAATTTATAGTCATTCCTGGTATGTGCAAGTTAAACTAACCCTTAGTACATAATCTGGTACAAATGAAAATAAGTACTGGTGTTCAATTAATGCAAGGATTTAGAAGGATGCAGCGGGTCCTGTTTCTCCCCCAAGAAGGGATGATTTCTATTGTTTTCATGTATGGCAATTCGACTTCTGAAACCTAAAGTAAACAGGAATGGCAAACGCACGCTACTTTGAAGTTTTCCCAGTGTTTTTCTTCTATAATCTGTTTTACCAACTTCTATTTCTCACAATTACCCCGTTTACAGATAAAAGTAACAGTAATAACACTATTTTGTACTTAATAATAATGCTCCCCCACCTACCTCCCTACCAGGGATGGTATGAGGATGAATGGAAGACAGTGTGACAAGCACTTTGAGCTCTTTGGAAGGCACTCCCACAGAAAGCCTTGCTGAGGCTAAATAACACCTTTCATCGAAGGATCTAAAAAGTGTCTCACAAAGCCCAGCTCATTAACCCTTCAAAAAAATCACTGTGACATAAACCTGAGCTCAGCATTATTATCCCCATTTAAAAGATAAGAAACAGAGACAGGCTAGGACCACTAACATTGTGATATAAATTTAAGAGTTCCTGGGACCAGGCCTAGAACACAGGCCAGTAGAAGGCCATGTCCACATGGCAGTGTGCATTTGTCTCACAATCTGAATAACAAATCTGTACCAAAGAATGCCAAGTGGGGAAGAAGTCCCATCCTTGGGCTATGCATATGCAATCAGACAGCAAAGGAAGCGTCCACTTGGTTTTGTGGCCAAGAAAGATAAGTAATGTGAAAAAACTATAATCACAGCCCTTGGAAGATTCTAATTGAAAAACAACAAAACAAATAATGGTATATTTCAGAAGCATTCTTCACAAAATTGTACCTCCAGGTACAAAAATGATAAGACTTTAGGTAGTAAACAGAAAGATATGGACAACAGCATAAAAATATAATAGACTTGAAAACTATCACAGCTCTTCATATGTCATATTGCCAATGTCACTTAGAATTAGGATCACAAGTAAGTTTTTTTCTTTTCCCGCAGGTAAGTTTCGTTGGTTAAAATTCCCCAAACCTAAAAAAATGATTCTGAGTTTCTGCCAAGGTACCAGGCAATTCAAATTCTCAAGCCTTCCCATACCTTGCATTTTTCTTCTGGCTACATGCAAGATTACTCTTGAAGAGAGCAAATATGAGAGATGTGAAGAGACAAGAAGGAAAATGGTGATCTAACACATCAGGTCAAAAACACCTTCCATCTACTTGAAAACTATTTACACAGGCTGCACTCACATTGATTCTTTCTAAATCGTCACAAAAGAACACAATGGAGCCTATTCACACTAAGGTAAGCCATGTCACTCTACGTATACACAAACATACCCAACTTCACCTGGAAACCAAAGGTAGAAACTTCTTTTCTATTGAAGAGAGAGATCAAAACAGTTCTTAGGGCAAACTAGACTTCAATGCTTTCCTATCAATAACCACATAGCTACTCTCTCCCTCAATTTTTCCACCTTTAAACAGGGACAATACCTTACAAGCATATTCTGCAGTTACAGGAAGATAAATTATCAGATGGAATTTTGAGCTCTATTATTGTCACTCACCAACTATAACATCCAATGCATCATTACAGGACAAAAAGCAGCTTCCTTAAAAGAAAAAAAGGAAAAGGTCTAGAAGGAACTCTGATAGCTTACAGTCTCTGCAGTCATCAACTGGTTTCACAGGGCTATATTTTTAAAGAATGGAATAGAAACATCTACTTCAGAATAAAAGACAATGTGATTGTTAGGTGGTTACTATCCTAGAGTCATCTCCAAATACAGCCCTAACTCCGCTGGAGATACCACATCTAATCTGAAACCTCAAACTGCAGTGATCAGTGGTGAGAGAGCCAATAATGATAGCTAATAATAGCCAATAAAAATAGGACATAATGTACTTCCAAAAGGCCGGGGGCACCTCAGATCAAGGGAGCAAGTCAAGGCCAGCCTGTGGGAGGAGTAATTCTTATCATCAATTACCTCTAAAAGGAAAGAGCAAGAAGAATGTAATCAGTGGATCAGCTATGATTTTTCAACCTATCAGCACATCACTCCTGCTTTGGGCATCTCCATTAAAACAGTACCAAAAAGCTTGCATGTCACCAGAGCCCAAGTCTCCCCACTGACTGCAGTGGCATAGGAACATTATCAAGCTGCTCACACAGAATGGGAACGTGAACTTCCCTCTTTGATTCTGCTCTCCCAAACCACCTGCCTCTCTCAGCTGCAGAGAGCACAAGGAATGTTATAGGCCCGACCTGAAGAGGCGCCAGGCAGAAGCCAAACAGCCAGGGAATGAAGGCTTTAACACCTCCTTCAAATAATCACGCAGGGTTGCACTTTTGGATGTTTGCCCTGAGCCTCACTGCTGACATGAGGATTATCAAGTTTAAGGCTCTGCTGGTAAGGTCAAATGACCTATTAGAGAGTGAATTAAAACTGCTATATACAAACAGGATGCCAGGCAGTTCTGCTGAGCACCTCAATACTCAAAATGCCAAAGGACTTCCCCTCCCTGCAGAGTCTTTCAGTTTTAAAAAGTAGCAATAAAAAAATGTGGGTGGAAGTAGGAGACAGGAGAGAAGAGGCTGTGCTGACATGGCTGAAGAACCCAGACCTCATCTCAGCACACAGCAGCAAGCTCTGCTGGTTTCCACAGCAGCAGGTAGAATTAGCATCAGAGATGGGCTGCTGGGAATTGAGTTTGCTGCAAAATTTCTTCCAGAAAAAGCCCTGCCTTCAGGCATGGATATTACTGCTTCACCAGGGAAAAACTGCCCCAGGTGGCTGCTGGCTAGCAGGGTCTCTTCAATGCCCTAAGCCTGTGACCACCAACCCTAGGGGCAGATGCCCTTTCAGAACTAATCTAGATAATGTTTCTGCAGATAAATTTTTTCCCTCAGAAGGAGGCTGCTTGATGCTCATTCAAATCTGTTACCACTCTTACTTTCAGTTTGGTCATCTTCCCTCAGGGATTACTCATAATTGTCCCTCAAACCATAGCAACAGGAGGTAAGTGTTTGATCTTTGTATTATATACGAGAAAGGAAGTGCAAGTCAGCAAAAAGGAGCAGAGATGATTTCTGCTCAGCCTGGGGGTCGCTAGGCAAATGGCTTTAGGGAGGCAGGGCACAAAGAGGCTGACTAGTGTGCCAAGTGACAAATTCAGAACAAGAACAGTGAGAAAAGAGGAAAGGTCATCAGGTGCAGCCCCCTCCACTCCAACTTTTCCAACAGGAGAACAGCAACAAGAAAAGTTAAAGAGCAAATCAGATGTCCCTTGGCAACATCAGGCACCGGCAAGAGCATATATACATATAAATAAGAGCTGTCCAAAAAATAGCTGTTTGAAATGCTTCCTTGTAAGGTGAGAGAGAGGTTGCCACGTTATCTTAGATTTTCAACTAAGTCATCTCATCTTATTAGACAACGAGACGTGAAATATTTATTTTGTCCTCTTTCAGGACCATAGGAAACCTGCCTTCAGTAGCACCACTGGAACATTATCTATTATGACACACACTTACTTACTTGCCTGTAATCCAGTCCAGATGACCTCCTTCCCCTCTGCAAAGGTGTGGGCTAAATGTCAGACAAAAGGCCCTGGAAGAGGGATAGGGTTATCATCCCCACACACACCACAGGAGTTGCAAGACCTCTACAATTTAACAAACTGGTATCAATGTTTTAACCTACAACTGAGAGCGCAAACTTTGAACTGGAATTCTGGTTTACTTACATCTTGTTTTTCTACTTTTATTTTGTAATAATAATGTTCATCTATGAGCATTAGTTCTAAAACTGTTTCACCATTGAGATATGGGAAAGAGGACATGATTTCTTAAGAAATTGTCACAGCTTCATCACATGGTGAAGTTCACTCTCACTTCTTTCCTCTTTCCACAATGTCCTCTAACATTTAGAATAACACTTAGACATTGCTGGCACCAAGCCACCTAATCTAATATGGTTTCATTTGGCCTGGTCTCTAAACAATAGGCTATCTCAAAGAAGACAGTGCCCTGTCACCATCTCTAGGTGCAGATTTATATTTGGTTACTGGTGTGTTTACACTGTAGCTAAAAAACCACAATGGAATATATACATACAACGGAATATTATTCAGTCTTAAAAAGAAACTAAATCCTGATACATGCTACAATGTGTATGAAACTTGGAAACATTATGTAACTGAAATAAGCCAGAATCAAGGTAAATACTGTATAATTCCACTTATATGTGGTACCTATAGAGCCAAATTCATAGAGACAGAAAGTAGAATTATGGTTGCCAAGGGCGGAGGGGAGGGGAGAATGAAGAGTTACTGTTTAATGGGTACACAGTTTCAATTTGGGATGGTGAAAAAGTTCTGGAGATGGATGGTGGTGATGGTTATACAACAATGTGAACGTGCTTATTAATGACACTGAATTATACACTTAAAGTGGTTAAAATGGTAAATCTGTTACGTATATTTTACCACAACTTAAAAAAAAACAACAGACCGAAGTGAACCATAATCCAACTCCCTTCACTTGTGAACTACACCCAAAATGATATACTAGACCCCTACAAATGAATATATAAAAGAAATAAATATTCCCCACAATAGTAACAGGCATCTTGTCAAGAGTTCATAGGAATGGGATCAGAGGGACCAAACAATCAAATATTTATCCCCATCCCCCACAAATGCACCAAGCACATAGCTTAGTGTTTTATCTTCAGCAGGTATTCAATAAAATACTTTTCATCCTGATAAAAACCAGAAATGATTTTAAGAAAAGTAATTTTAATATCATAATTCTTTTTTACTCTTATTGTGTTTGCCTATTTCTTGTCTTTGTGTTAGGTTAGACTTTCCAAACCCATCATTCCCTGCCTGAGCAAAGACAAGGCATGAAGTACCCCAGTACCACTGCAAAGATGAACAACCAATAAACATGAATTCAAAAGAGAGTGAGGGGAGGAAAAAAACATCTTGTATGAACAGAGCAACAGACCAGGGAGGGTGCATCTTTCTAGAACAGATGTTGGCTCTGTCAAAAATCAGCCAACTGCTCATCTTCCAGTTTCATTTTAACGATGGTTGTGCCTCACTGATAGTCATATCTTTAGTTGCTCTCATCAGTGTTTTAAGATTTCACTTTCCAGGCAAAGTGACACATAAAACAAATTCAGAGGATAAGTTTTGGTGAAATACCGCTTGGATGTGAATCTTCCCCCTGCCCCCAACCCAATAATCTAAAACAAGATAGTACCAAACCAAACTGAAGCATTTCAAACTGCACTTTTCCGTATATATCTGATGCTCTAAGAAATTGCTCAATCACCTGTCAGAAGTCTTTCAGATTTTTAACATTTAATACGTTATTTCTATTACTAGCAAAATATGAAAAGCCCCTAATGATTTCCTGCATCTCCCATTTGCTCAAGTTTTGTTTTGTAATCATCAAGAATGGAGGCAGACTGCGAAAGTGGAAAAGGGGGAAAATGTACTGGACTGCCTTCTGTTTTCACAGAAAACCTTATAATACTTGTTATTTCTTTAAATCATGCATATATATAACTTTTGTCTTTAAAAGAATATAAGTTTCCTGATGGCAGGGACCATGAGAGTCTTGTTCTATTAAAATCCCCAATGCTCCCCCTGAAGTAGCTGTTCAAAAAGTATTTGTTGGGGGCTTCCCTGGTGAGTGGTTGAGAGTCCGCCTGCCAATGCAGGGGACACGGGTTCGTGCCCCGGTCCAGGAAGATGCCACATGCCGTGGAGCGGCTAGGCCCGTGAGCCATGGCGTCCAGAGCCTGTGCTCCGCAACGGGAGAGGCCACAACAGTGAGAGGCCCGCGTACCAGAAAAAAAAAAAAAAGTATTTGTTGGGGCTTCCCTGGTGGTGCAGTGGTTGGGAGTCTGCATGCCGATGCAGGGGACGCGGGTTCGTGCCCCGGTCTGGGAGGATCCCATGTGCCGCGGAGCGGCTGGGCCCGTGAGCCATGAGCCTGCGCGTCCGGAGCCTGTGCTCCTCAGCGGGAGAGGCCACAGCAGTGAGAGGCCCACGTAGCGCAAGTAAAAAAAAAAAAAAAATGTATTTGTTATTCAAGTAACTGAAGTCACCGTTCTTGAAGCTCTAAATGGCTCCTCATAAGGCATAGCATTAAGATCACAATGCTTGTGATGCCTCCAGGGACTGCTGGCAGGGTCTGGCCCCTGAAACACTCCTCTCCTTGACTCTTCCTCTAGTGCCTCTTTCAGGTGCTCACATGCACATTGTTCCTTCCTGCCTCAGGAAATTTGCACATGCTGTTCCTTCTACCTAAAAAAGCTCTTCACCACCATCACCTAGTTCTCTCCCATAAGTCGGTAGACTTCAGCTCAAATGTCACTTCCTCCAGGAGATCCTCCCTGTCTCCTGTCCCCCTCTCTTCACCAGCCTGATGGGGCCACGGTAGGCCTATCCCAGTATCCCCAAGGACCTTGTAGGTTATGTTAAGGCATTTACTCTTCTATCTAGAAGAGAACAGGGAGCCACCAAAGTGTTGCCAGCCAGGAAAGATAATATCCAATATGCTGGTAGGTCTGGGGTTCAGAGAATTATGAACAGCAGCAAGCAGCTTACTTGGGACACAGATGACCTTTGCTCAACAAACAGTGGCCTCATCCTACCTCCCCAGGATACCTCCAGTAATTCCCTATGGTAGTGTTTTCCAGAATGGGGCATGACTATCACTGGGGGCTCTAGGGATAATTTTATTGGCATATAACTAAATACTTTTCAAAGATTAACGTATTTATTTCAATGGGGATTCAAAAATAAAACTTGCATTCTAAACCCATGGGAAAAAAAAAAAAAGAATGGAGACAGAGCCATATTTTATCACTAATAGAGCAAAGCAAGAGTGGGCCGTATTTTGGCAAGATGTCTTGTCACAGGTTCCTTTCTAAATTCCACATTTTTCTGCTACTCATGCTACTTTTATTTATTTATTTTTAAATTTATTTTTATTTATCTTTGGCTGCATTGGGTCTTCGCTGCTGCGCACGGGCTTTCTCTAGTTGTGGCAAGCAGGGGCTACTCTTTGTTGAGGTGCATGGGCTTCTCATTGCTACAGCTTCTCTTGTTGCAGAGCACGGGCTCCAGGCACGTGGGCTTCAGTAGTTGTGGCTCGCGGGCTCTAGAGTACAGGCTCAGTAGTTGTGGTGCACAGGCTTAGCTGCTCCACGGCATGTGGGATCTTCCAGGACCAGGGCTTGAACCCGTGTCCCTTGCATTGGCAGGCGGATTCTTAACCGCTGCACCACCAGGGAAGCCCTATTCATGCTAATTTTAAAATTAACACAGGTTTACTTACAAGTTCACTGGTCTTTAGTTTTCATTCAATACTTTTTATTAATACATTTGGTAATAAGGCATAAATGAAAATGCAAAATAAATCACTGTTCATGTTTAAAGTTAATTAGTGCACACCACAGAGAAACAAAATTATTTTTGGATGTATTTTGAAATAAAAGGAATTTAAATGTAAATTCAAGCTCATTATTATTCCTATCAGCTGAACCTTGCTGATGTGAATAAAGTTGCAGTCAAATTTAACTGAAAAATGAACTTCACTTATTAATGGAGGGTTGTGAGTATGAGTTACAGGTATATTTGACTTGGGGCTCTCTTTTCTTGAATTTAGTAAACTAATTTTTAAAAAGAAACATTTGCTAGAAAAGAGTTAAGTAAATGAAAATTCAATAGGACTGACTGCTGCTAACTAAATATTTATGACATAAATAATATATCTTGAAGGTCTATTAAATACAAGCATCATATCTAATCATAAAGCAGAAAGGGCACTGGGTGAAATTAAAACATTGAACTAAACACTAACCTTTAAGACAGTGGTCAGCAAACATTTTCCATAAAGGGTCAGGTGGTCATACGTTGTTCGTCACAACTACTTAACTTTGGTACTGTGGCACAAAAGCAATCAGTGCATAAACAAATGAGGACAACTGTGTTCCAATAAAATTTTATTTAGAGACCCTGATATTTGAATTGTATATAATTTTTACATGTCATAAATTATTCTTAATTTTTTTCAACCATTAAAAAAATATAAACACCATTCGTAGTTTGAGGGCCATACAACAAAACAGGGGACAGGCCAAATTTGGTCCTTAGACCATAGCTTACAGGACCCTGCTCTGAGAGTTACAATTTCAAGTAAGGGGCAAAAAATATCCCCTTTGTCAATCAAAATCTTTTTCTTTTCTTCTGCCAAAGGAAGAGTCTATGGAAATTTACAGATTTCTGATTTCTATGGAAAAAAGTTTTAGTTAGCCAATCCAGAAAAAGCTTCCTGAATGCTTGCCAGGCACAAAAGACATTGCTAAGCGCTGAGAGGCATGTGAATGGTGTCTGCACAAAGTAAGGAGAGGAGGGAAGGCACTGAGAGGTGAAAGCATGCCATAGACTGGGATGGTCCTTACCATTATGGAGGAGGTAACACCTGTACTGGACTTTGAAGAATGAGTAGGATTTGGATAGAACAAGATTGCAGTAAAAGAAAAATAGAGAGATAAGGACAAAACTTTAGGAAATAGTCATACAAGGCAGTGAATTAAAAAAAAAAAAAAGTAGAACCAGAAAAAGGAAAAAACTGCCACTGAAGCCAAGAGAAGAGAACATTTGAAAGAGAAAAGGGCTTAAAACTCTCAATGTGGTTACTGGGAAAAAATTAAAGTAGGTTAAGGCACTGGACAAAAGGGGGCTACTGGTGCCTTTTTACAGTGCGGTTTCAGTGTAATGACAGAGCTGACAGATAGGTTTCATGGAATTAAATGGAATAGTTTGAAAAGGATGTTGGTGGGAAGAATGGCTTTAAAGAGAAATGGACTCTATTTTCTTAAATAAAACAAAACAAAAAACATTCTAGTGAAAGATGCAGCTACCTTATTAGTAGCTTGCTCAATATGAAACATCCTAATCAGGAAGTTGTTCCTTACCTTAAATTCTTATACCCCTTGAAATCAAATGGGCCAAATTTTGTAGTAAGATCAGGAATTAACAGAAGTTACATCTATCCTAAACGTTGGAACAAAACATAGGCAAGACTTCAACAAACTTTTCTGGAAGATGGTTATTAAAAAAAAAAACCCACAACCATAACAAATGGTTAGTGTCCTATTCCCCTCCCAAGAGCATGTCTGTCTTCCATCTTCTTTTATTTTTTATTTTTTATAATTTTTTACAATGATGTAGTTTCAGTCTTTTGGAAAAGTTACAAAAATAGTAAAGAGAATTCCTGGATACCTTTTTCCCTTCTTTCTTTTTTTTTTATAACCTACTTTAAGAAAAGCATTCTTTCACTGATTTCCTGTGTTTTGTTCTTTGTAATGTGGATACTGCCAACAAACTCTAGACATTCATTTTAAAAAGTGCTGGGGCCTTTTTAAAGTAGTTTAGTTCATGTTGTCCATGATTCACTCACAAGTTGTAGGAAAGAAAAGTGCAATATAGGCTCACTCAACAAAAATGTTTGGAATTCATTTGGCTTCTTTAATCTGTAGGTTGATGTCTTTCATCAGCTCTGGCCCATTCTCTCTTCCCTCTTCTTCTGGGACTCCGATTAAATGTATATTAGATCTTCTCACTCTATCCTATATGTCTCTTTTTCTCTCATCTGTAATTTTTACCTTCCCCCTCTGCCCATGCAACATGTTGGATAATTTCTTGTGACAATTTCCACTTCACTACTTCCCTCTGCAGCTCTATCTAATTTGCTAACTTCCTGCTAAACCCCATCCACTGAGCTCTTAAGTTCAGTTATTGCATTTTTACAGTTCTAGCATTTCTACTTGGTTCTTTTCAAAACTGCTACATCACTTTTTCTTTGCAATAGTTCCCAATTACCTGATAAAAAAGTTGTTTTAGCCTAAGTCTGATAATTCTAGTATTTCATGTCTTTATGAGTTCTGGATGTCTGTTTGCTTATGGTGAGTGGTTTCCTCATATGCCTAGTTATCTTTGTGTATTGGCTGTTTTGGGGGCAAAAGTTCCTTGGAAGAATACTTTTAGGCAGAGGGTGATAGAAGTTTCTTCCAGAAAGGATTTTTCTTTACTATTGCCAAGTACCTGGGAACACTACCAGTCCAGAGGCTCTTTCATCCAAGTTCAAGACTCCAAGGTCTGTTTTCTCCTTTTAGAACCCTAACAGTTAATTTTTGCACTGCCTGAGGATCCTCTTTGTCAGATTTTCCCCTCATATTTTCTCTCTCTCCACTTTGCCAGAGATTTCCTTAGTTTTATCTTCCAATCCTTAATTAATATATACATGAGTATATATGTTATTTCTATGAACTCTCTTCTCACAGAAGCCTTTTCCACAACATCTTGCTTTTATTTTCCAAGTGAAATTCTCTAGAAAGTTGTACATTTGCTCCTCTAACAAGCTGCCTATTTTACATGATTGTCAAGAATGATGTGATTGCTTCCAATGCTGTGGATAAAAGCGCTTACAAAATATTAGTATGCCCAAGTGAAGTTAATAAATGTCAACAGTGTATAAGCATAAATAGCTTAAATAGAAAGTGACACCTGCTTAGTGATTTTACTTAAATTAAAATTTCAGGAATTCCCTGGCAGTCCAGTGGTTGGGACTTGGCACTTTCACTGCCGGGGCCCAGGTTCGATCCCCTGATCAGGGAACTAAGATCCCGCAAGCCGTGCAGTGCGGCCAAAAAAAAAAAAAATTTCAAGTCATAGAAATATCAGGTAGTAAAAATGACACCATAGCTATGGTGGTAATGAGACATAGCAACTTTTTTCTACATTCAATTTGTTGTTATTCATAGTGATATAATAGTGCAATGGAACATTTAGTGATAGATTTTCAAGGAAAGGCTTTCTGCGAAAGGTGAGTTTTGAAAAAAAAAATTCTAAAGAAGAGCCATGTGACTAAGAAGTAATTTTCAAGAACAGTATGTAACGTGGCTTAATACTGAATTGGATAATAAAAAACACAATATTTTCTTCCTTAGAAATAATATGCTTTCTAAATGCTAGTCTTCCTCTGTAGTCATTAATATCTTTTTAAAAAAAATTACTACCGAGTTCTCAATCTAATCTCTCTTCCCTTGAAAAAATAAATTCATCTTTTCAATATTCTTCTAATACTCTGAAACAAGTAATCATTGAAAACAAGCCTCTTCACTAAGAGTATTTAAGAACTTAATTGTGCCTTTGTTACCTTAGGACAAATAGACCACAGAGTTGGCCAGGGAAGGACATGTGAGGCACATTCTGCTTTTTGACCTTGGTAGTAGTTACAGTGTTCACTTTATGATTATTTGTTTAAAAGTACACATATGTTTTATGAACTTTTACCAAAGAGAATAAATAGTATGTATTTTTAAACAGCTTCCTTTATAGAAACTTCTCTAAGTAAAGAAAACAAAGCTCTCATTTAAATGCATTCATTCTAACTGTCCTTTTAAAGAACTTTAAGAGGCAGCAATGGAGCAAAGCAAAAATGAATGAAATACTTGAGTTACTCTCATTTACATCTTTCAAGAAAAGCCTCAATGTACCTAGCTAGATTTAAAACATATTTTCAGATAAAGTACTATTAAATATTAATATAGTTAAATACTGCCAATTCCCTCTTTCTCTAAATTTAAATATTCTTATATATAAAAAAAAATTCATCTTTTTTTACTTGCTTTATATGTTCCAGGATTTTTTTTTAGCATCTTTATTGCAGTATAATTGCTTTACAATGTTGTGTTAATTTCTACTGTGTAACAAAGTGAATCAGCTATGCATATACATATATCCCCATATTCCCTCCCTCTTGCGTCTCCCCCCCACCCTCCTTATCCCACCCCTCTAGGTGGTCACAAAGCACCAAGATGATCTCCCAGTGCTATGTGACTGCTTTCCACTAGCTATCTATTTTACATTTGGTAGTGTATATATGTCCATGCCACTCTCTCACTTCGTCCAGCTTACCCTTCCCCCTCCCCGTGTCCTCAAGTCCATTCTCTATGTCTGCGTCTTTATTCCTGTCCTGCCCCTAGGTTCTTCAGAACCCTTTTTTTTTTTTTAGATTCCATATATATGTGTTAGCATACAGTATTTGTTTTTCTCTTTCTGACTTACTTCACTCTGTATTACAGACTCTAGGTCCATCCACCTCACTACAAATATCTCAATTTCGTTTCTTTTTTATGGCTGAGTAATATTCCATTGTATATATGTGCCACATCTTCTTTAACCATTCATCTGTCGATGGACACTTAGGTTGCTTCCATGTCCGGACTATTGTAAATAGAGCTGCAATGAACACTGTGGTACATGACTCTTTTTGAATTATGGTTTTCTCGGGGTATATGCCCAGTAGTGGGATTGCTGGGTTGTATGGTAGTTCTATTTCTAGTTTTTTAAGGAAACTCCATACTGCTCTCCATAGTGGCTGTATAAATTTACATTCCCACCAACAGTGCAAGAGGGTTCCCTTTTCTCCACACCCTCTCCAGCATTTATTGTTCGTAGATTTTTTGATGATGGCCATTCTGACTGGTGTGAGGTGATACCTCATTGTAGTTTTGACTTGCATTTCTCTAATGATTAGTGATGTTGAGCATCCTTTCATGTGTTTGTTGGCAATCTGTATATCTTCTTTGGAGAAATGTCTATTTAGGTCTTCTGCTCATCTTTGGATTGGATTGTTTGTTTTTTTGATATTGAGCTGTAAAAGCTGCTTATAAATTTTGGAGATTAATCCTTTGTCAGTTGGTTCATTTGCAAATATTTTCTCCCATTCTGAGGGTTGTCTTTTTGTCTTGTTTATGGTTTCCTTTGCTGTGCAAAAGCTTTTAAGTTTCATTATGTCCCATTTGTTTATTTTTGTTTTTATTTCCATTTCTCTAGGAGTTGGGTCAAAAAGGATCTTGCTGTGATTTATGTCAAAGAGTGTTCTTCCTACGTTTTCCTCTAAGAGTTTTATAGTTTCTGGCCTTACATTTAGGTCTTTAATCCATTTTGAGTTTATTTTTGTGTATGGTGTTAGGGAGTGTTCTAATTTCATTCTTCTACATGAAGCTGTCCAGTCTTCCCAGCATCACTTTGTTCCAGGATTTTTAAGTATCTAAAGAAATGGCACTTTCACAGTGTCCTTTGATTTTGGACCCATAGTACTGTCTATTCCTTCCCAAATATATTATTGTGCCTTTATTTGTACCAAATCATCTCTGGTGAGTACAACCTAGGGCTCTAATGTCTCCTCTTCACTTTGCAGTTAGAAGCTATGGTTTTAAACAGTTACTACTGGACCCCTATTCAATCTGCTGAGAGCACAGTCTTGGAATACTGATTCAATTGCATAAGACCATTTCATAAGTCCCCCAAACAGACTGCCATTAAGACCACTTCTCTCTCCAGAAACTGGCAGTTAATGACCATTCTACTTTTAGCTAGCGAGGGAGCAGTTATTTCCTGCATTACATCTTTAGATCAGCATGATTTCTCCATTTACAAGTTTATCACTGCATTATAGACAAACAAACTACATCTTTGCTCCTATCTGTTAGATGAGAAATGGAAACCCTCTGACAGGACCCTATCCTATTAATTTGGCCTAGGTCTTCTTCACTTGTATATCCTCCTTTCAGAGCTATCTGTCAGTCTTCCATAAAAAAATGTTACTACTAAATATATTCCTTTTCTGGTTTGAAAAACACACGGAATGATTCTTTAGTTGTCAGTTCTTCTTTCAAAGTCTTTCTTAGGGTAAGAAAATCCTTATTTTAACTAGGGATAACCAGATACTAGTCTATAATAGCTGCAACAACTCTCAAAAGAGCTATACAAAAGAAGAATGTGGCTTCTACCTCCAAGAGTCGGAGTTTTTTTTTCTTATTAAGGCATCCGAAACACATAATACTACACCAAGCCAAAAGGACCAATTCTCTTCATGGAGTAGAATAGCAATTGGCTGTTACTCATTAAATTCTTACAGCAATGAGCAATGACTTGCATTCTCGTTTTGTTTCTCTTTGAATAGCAGATGAAGTTGATTTTTTTCCAAGGCTACTTCCCATCACCAGCATTCCTGATCCTTGACCTATGTAGCTGTTAATATGCTGTACACATATGCTTGGGATCCTTAACAATCAATGCAGTTAACCTTTCTGTTTATTCCAAGTCAGTTCCTATCTTGTTAATGAAAGTGATTTTTTTCCCTTTCTAAACATAATAATTATATCTGGTACAAAAACTATGTATAATCCATCAGCTTTTTAAATCTTTTTTTTTTTTTGCAAGGGGTTCAGGGGCCATGGGTTCTAATGTTCTAGTTGAGAAAGACTTGTCTTGTAATTCCAAAAAGTGGGCTGCTATAGCTACTTCATAAATACAGTTATTACTGCTTGTGTGTTTGGGGGGCTAGTTGTTGGATGCCACATTTTATCTTTATTCTCAAAGAAAAGTTAATTCCTTTGATTAAATGTAAGTGAAAGATTATATTTTCTGGAACTAATGATTAAAAAGTAATATACTGGGGGGACTTCCCTGGTGGCACAGTGGTTAAGAATCTACCTGCCAATGCAGGGGACACGGGTTTGAGCCCTGGTCTGGGAAGATCCCACATGCTGCAGAGCAACTAAGCCTGTGTGCCACGACTACTGAGGCTGTGCTCTAGAGCCCACGTGTCACAACTACTGAAGCCCACACGCCTAGAGCCCGTGCTGCACAACAAGAGAGGCCACTTCAATGAGAAGCCCATGTACCACAATGAAACCCAATGCAGCCAAAAATAAATAAATAAGTTTACAAAAAAAAAGTAATATATTGGAAATTCTATCAAAAGATACTTTGTTACAACTACCTGTGCTCAAAGGTACTTCCCCTCCATTTCATAATTTGCCCCCATCATTTTATATGCTAATTACCTATTAACCAGCTGTATCTCTCAAAGACAGGAAGCTCCTGGAAGGTAAGGACTGTATCATAATGACTTTTATCTATAGGGCACATAGTCTGACAGATGGTATACAGTCAATAAGTATTTCTGTTGGTGTTAGTATTATATTCAACTCAAAAGTCTAATTCTTAATTAGCCAGTTTTAGACTAACTGGCACACCCACTGCCTCAACATTTATGTCTAGTCAGATATTTTCACAATTCAGATAGGCCCAGTTTCAATCTACTGATTTCTACCTAAACACTGAGCATCTTTTTTTTTTTTTTTTTTTTAACACTGAGCATCTTTATGGAAGAGAGTAGAGACATTGCTAACTTGTAAGCTTTGAATCTTTTTGTTCTGATTCAGACTCTGCTACTATCTAGCGTTAACCTTTGGCAAAACATTTTAACCATATTGGATCTCACACCCTTAGAGAGTAAAATGAGGAACTGGATTAAATAGTTTCCAAGTACCTAGCTGGGCCCAGCTCTAAAATTCCAATTAGGCCTTAACAGTAAGGGTACAACTACTATAGCAAGCTTTTGTCAACACTAGAGGGAGCTACAGCCGTGTCATCACTGGGGTGGGTTAGGAAGATTTCCAAGCCAAGCATCTTTAAATGGAAAACTGACTTTCCAGAATGAGAGAAATTAAATGTTCAATGAGAGATCCATACTGTTCATACAGCAACTTCTCAGGCTCCCTGCTGTTACCTCCCTCTTACAGATGTTAAAGCACCTCACACTCCACTTGCATCAACATACCTTTTGGGCTTTAATTCTAATTTCAAAGGAACCAAGTTGGCTTGAGTCATTCCAACAGATTTCTTTCCCCATCCGTCTAGTTTTTTTCTTAATCAAATTAACAATAACAAAAAAGTAAAGTAATTAATGCTATTATTTAAAAAGCCCCAGGAAATGAGCTAGAGGAGGAGAAAGATTCATACAATGAAGCTGTGGCCTGGGAAAATAAGTAAACTGCAACTGAATTCATTAGCAGCTTGCCACTCAAACCAAATCTACAATAGCTACTTTGAAGACAAGAAAATTACTCAAAGAGAGAAAAGGTATCAAGTAAAAGAAGGAATCAACAAAGCCCTGCAAAGCCCCTTCCCCACAAGGCAGGAATGCCTGCCTAAGTGAATGCTGTCATTGCTCTGTTGGGCTCTGCAGTGAGGAGCTTGCAGCTGCTGAAGAGTGATGTCATTAATTATATGCAATGAGGTCATATTAGGCATTTGGCAACAAAACTGTCAAGTGATAAGGGAATGGAGGAAGGAAAGAAAAAGAAAAAACATTTTTAAAGCTAGAGCTTATTCTGAAGTTATTATATACATACTCTCCCTCCCAGCTCCAAAAAACACCCATGGCCTTGAAAATGTATGACCTACATCATTATAGAACAAGTAAAATGAAGAATCAAAAACCTCTCCTTTGGTATCAACTTATGTTTCTCTTTGCACAGAGGCATAATGGTATGTTAACCTGATAGAGAGAGCATAAACTGTGGATGTTACAGAATGTGGTCTGTGGTAGAAAGATAAATGCAATCCTAAAGAACCCCTTTTATTTGAATTTCATAGGTTAATTTAACGCTCAGAAGCAAATCCTCAACAGTCAGAAATGGACCACCGAGCTTTTAGTACATGGGCTGTTCCTGAGTAAAAATAGATTATACAGGAACTTTGGAGAGCGACTTTGTGGGTGAAGAGAAAAATCTACTAGAACAAGACAAACTATTCTTTTTCACTTAAAAAAATGCACACTCAGTCCTCCAGAGTTAAAATACAGAGCAAGACTCACAAGGTTAAAATCAACTTATTCCTATGGATCCAAATAGTCACTATACTTGTTTCTTAAATCATCAGTTTCAAGTACTCTAAGAGATACCAACAGCCTTTTAACAAGTCAAAAAAGATTTCTCTTTTAGGACAATGAAAAACAATTTTAACAGTCCTTTCAATCAATAATCCTCATGGGAAATATGAGAAAAATATACATTACTGTTAAAAGGAGAACCACTTATTGTCCTCCCTTATTTTAGGACACATGCCAAAGGTTTCCAATTCACTCTGCTTCATACTGACCTTCAAAATGTTTCGGCCATCAAATGATTCTCTTTCCTTGAAGACATATTTGCTATCTGTTGTGTAGAGGTTGTACCTGCCTTCAGCTGTAAATATTCCAAAGACAATGTTAGAAGAGAAGCTTGGGTTATGTATCTGTTTTCTCTTGGACTTCTACAGGGACAACTAGCAAGATCTTCATGTACTACCTGGAAAGTGACATAATATGGAGGGAAATACATCAGGCTATGAGTCAAGAGACCCAGCATCTAGTCTCAGCTCTGTCATCAACTGATATATATTTATTCATTGAACACTGTCCAAGTACTCACTGTATATAAACTACATAACTAACCATATTCTTAGGCAGTTTATGTCTCCTCTATGGACCTCAGTTCCTCATTTACAAAGTTAGAGGTTAAGACAAGGTGATCTCCAAAGGTTCCTTGTAGTCTAAAACCCCAAGATTTTATATAAGCTGCATGCATTTCTAAATACATAAAAATATACAGAAGTTCACACATTAACTAGTCAAAAATGCTGGCAACTATGCTTTGGGTTGATTTAAGGACTCTCCCCCCAATGAGAAAAACCTCTTCAGTTGCAGTCAAAGGTATCCTGACATTCTACACAGAAATTTGCAAATCTATGACCTTAGCCTCATCAAAGCTGTATTCTAACTCCTCGCATTAATTTAGCTTGCTTATCCCAAAAGATGTCCTTCAAATGCAGCAGAAAAAAGGATATCAAAGGAAAGGGATAACTGGCAAGTAAAAGCAAAACAATGTATTCTATAGCCTTTTCAAGAGAAAAACACAAGACAGGGAAGAATCCAGAGTATATAAAATTCAAAGCATCTTCAAAAATTATTTATCAGAATATTTTCTGAAATATCAACCCTTTCCTGCCCATCAACAGACACTCAAAAATATTTGTATTTCTACTTTTGAGTATATTCTTTTATTGTATGGAGATTCTTTTATTGTATGGAGATTCTTTTATTGTATGGAGATTACCACGTCAGAACTGATAAAATACATCCAAAGTGCTAACTCCATGAACATAATATATTTTAGCTAGCCCACTGGAATTATACCTGGGTAACTACAGGACTATTTTTCTAATGAGAACTATTCTCTTAATCCAAGATCCCAATCCCATGCATATTTCACAACTTAAAAATAGGTTCCTTGTTAAAAGGAGATGTGAAAATTTAAAGTAAATTCATACTAAGTAAATGTCAATAAAAAAGCAGTAATGAAATCTGAAGATTAAAATGTTTAATGACAGGTGCAAAATCTATAAGTAGCACTAGCCATAAGGGGAATGTAAATCAAAGTCACAATGAGATACCACTTCACACCCCAAATGATGGCAATAATAAAAAAGTAATAACAAGTGTAGATAAAGATGTAGAGAAATTGAGACCCTCATATACTGTCGTCCCCCCTTATTCATGGTTTTGCTTTCCATGGTTTCAGTTACTCATGGTCAACCGAGGTCCAAAAATATTAAATGGAAAATTCCAGAAATAAACAATTCCTAAGTTTTGAATTGTGCACCATTCTGAGTAGCGTGATCTGTCCCACCCAGAAAGTGTCATCCCTTTGTCCAGCGTATCCCACCCCCTCTGTTATCAGATTGACTGTCAAGGTATTGCAGTGCTTGTATTCAAGTCACCCTTATTTTACTTAATAATGGCCCCAAAGGCAAGAATAATGATGCCAGCAATTCGGATATGCCAAAGGAAAGCCATAAAGCGCTTCCTTTAAGTGAAATGGTGAAAGTTCTTGACTTAATAAGGAAAGAAAAAGATCATATGCTGAGGTTTGCTAATATCTACATTAAGAACAAATCTTCTATCCGTGAAATTAGGAAGAAGGAGAAAGAGATTCGTACTAGTTTTGCTGTCACACCTCAAAAACTGCAAAAGTTACAGTCACGGTGCATGGTAAGTGCTTAGTGAAAATGGAAAAGGCACTAAATTTGTACAATAAAAAATTTTGAGAGAGACAGACAGCACTCACATACTTTTAATTACAGTATATCGTTTAATTCTTCTATTTTATTATTAGTTGTTAATCTCTTACTGCACCTAATTTATGAATTAAACTTTATCATAGGTATGTATGCATAGGAAAAATACAGAATGTGGTATGTAGTTTCAGGCATCCACTGGGGATCTTGGAACGTATCTCCCGCAGATAAGGGGGAACTACTGTACTGCTTGTGGGAATGTAAAATGGTGCAGCCACTCTGGAAAACAGTCTGGCAGTTCCTCAAAAAGTTAAACATACTGATATCATGATGCAGCAATTTCACACTTAAGTATATACCTAATAGAAATGAAAACATATGCCCACACAAAAACACATACATAAATGTTCACAGCAGCATTATTCATAATAGCCAAAAAGTGGAAACAACAGAAATGTCCATCAGCTGATGAATGGATAAATAAAATGTGTTATGTCCATACAATGGATTATTGTTTGGTAATAAAAAGGAATGACATTTGATACATGCTATAACATGGATGAACCTTATAAACATTACGCTAAGTGAAAGAAGTCAGTCACAGAAGATCACACATTGCATGATTCTATTTATATGAAATATGCAAAAAAGGCAAATTCATTGGACAAAAATTAGACTGGTGGTGCCTAAGGACTGAAGAGTAAGGGGAAAATGGGGAGTCACTGCCAATAACTATGGAGTTTCTTTTTGGGGTGATGAAAATGTTCTAAAATTTACTGTGGTAATGGTTACATTACTCACTATACTTTAAATAGGTGAATTATATGGTATATGAATTACATCTCACTAAAGCTGTTATATTTAAAATATATGTCAACAGGAAAGGATAACTAGACTGTGAACACAGAACATTTTCTTTCATGAAGCTCTGGTGCCAACTGAATATACATCTGGATCCACACAATTTAAAAGATACAGATTCCTATATAATTCAACTCTTTTATGTTAAGAGGTTAGTTAATAATGGGGTATGGTATAGTTGTAAGAGTTCTGAACTAAGATTTAAGGACTAGGACAGATGCAGAATGTATTACTGATAGTATCACATGTCTAATAAAATACTGCACTGTCCAAAACAGTAGCCACTAGCCACATGTGATTATTTAAATTTCTTTTTTTTTTGGCCATGCCATGCTGCATACAGTACCTTAGTTCCCTGACCAGGGATCGAACCTGTGCCCCCTGCATTGTGAGCTCGAAGTCTTAACCACTGGACCTCCAGGGAAGTACTTATTTAAATTTAAATTAATTAAAAGTTCACTTTCTCAGTCTCACTAGCCAGCCATCTTCAAGTACTCAATAACCACATGGGGATAGTGGCTACCATATTGAATTTCACAGATATGGAATATTTCTATCATCATAGAATGTCCTATTGGATGGTGCTAGATACAATGTAACTTCTGAACCAATGAATTAGAGCAGCAGTCCCCAACCTCTTTGGCACCAGGGACTGGTTTCATGGAAGACAATTTTTCCACAGACCAGGGTGGAGGGAATGGTTCAGGCAGTAATGAGACCAATGGGGAGCGGCAGATGAAGCTTCCCTTGCTTGCCCGCCACTCACCTCCTGCTTTGCGCCCTGGGGGTTGGGGACTCCTGAATTAGAGTGTACCTTATTTTTAATTAATTAATTAATTAACTTGGCTGTGCCGGGTCTTAGTTGCAGCACACAGGATCTTAGTTGTGGCATACATGAAGGATCTAGTTCCCTGACCAGGGATCGAACCCGGGCCCCCTGCATTGAGAGCACAGAGTCTTAACCGCTGGACCACCAGGGAAGTCCCTAGAGCGTACATTAGAGTTCTGAACCTCTGTCTTTACGTGATGATGTTAAAATGTACACCACCACAGGGGATCTAACAGTGTTTTCCAAGATTAAAACTGACTGTCCGGGGCTCCCCTGGTGGCGCAGTGGTTAAGAATCCACCTGCCAATGCAGGGGACACGGGTTCAAGTTCTGGTCCGGGAAGACCCCACATGCTGTGGAGCAACTAAGCCCGTGTGCCACAACCACTGAGCCCGCGTGCCACGACTACTGAAGCCCGTGTGCCTAGAGCCCGTGCACTGCAACGAAGAGTAGCCCCCGCTCGGCACAACTAGAGAAAGCCTGCGCACAGCAACAAAGACCCAATGCAGCCAAAAATAAATTAATTAAAATAAATAAATTTTAAAAACTGTCCAGAACAAAATAAATACCACAAACTCCTTTAAATGTTCCCATTAGATAACTTACATTATAATTTATATCAAATATTCCATAAAAAAATTTTTTTCTGGAATTCCAAATGGTCTTCTGCAATACCACTATCCAAATGAAAGAAATATATTCCATCAGAACAAGAATAAGTAGAGAGCTTCGGATTCTACTAACTACCCAGAGTCCATAGGCTTTGACTGAGTCATTTGAATGTTTTTTGATCTCAGTGCTCTGAAAGGTAAAACACTGATTTATTTAGAAAAGTCTTAAAGAAAATACAATGTAGCATCATAAAACAGTTAACACTAGAACTAAGAATTGGATTAGCTACATATCTCTTAGTCCAACAATGGCTCTAACCAAACCAAACAACTTACAGTTGAGTTCTCTGGTATATATCTGAAGAAATTAAAATATGTACTTTGGTAAAAAGGGACACAAAAACTGTCCTAAACTATAAATCTATAAATAGTTCATGGGTTCTGATGGAGTCCTGATGTAGTCCTCTTCCAACGTAGACTTTCTAAAACCAAGGTCAGGGTCCTAACAAATATAATAAAACCTGAATATGGAGTTTTGGTGCTGGTATATTTTAAACAACAGGGCTTTGAAGAAGAAGCTGCACATAACTTGAATTTGTAGCTCCTGATCAGATAGATGCTGAATGTGTGCTAGACAGCTTTGACTTGGTGGGTGAGGATGGGAAGAAAAATAATCCTTATTAAAATGTAGATTATTATCTCAAATAAAGGGTTAAAACAGGCATTTTTATATGAAGGTTTAGATTCATGAGGGAAAAAAACATTACTCTAACACAAGGTTTTTCAACCTTGGTGCTACTGACATTTGGGGCTGAATAATTCTTTGTTATGAGGGGTTGTCCTGTGCATTGTAGAGGGTTAAGCAGAACCCCTGACCTCTACCCATTAGATGCCAGTAGCAACTCACTCCCAGCCCCCTAACTGTGACAACCAAAAATGTCTTCAGACAATCCAAATGTCCTCTGGGGGTAAAACTGTCTCTAGTTGAGAATCACTGCTCTAACATTTACCTTTACTAGTTAATTTTCTTTCTTGTTTTATAAAAAAAAGAAAAAGCTGCCATGTATTTCATGGGACATACCTACACTAAAACAATTATTCATTTTCCACCTGAAATTTACTTGGGCATCCTGTATGTTTATTTGCTATATCTGGCAACCCTATGTGCGACAGAAATAAAAGATTTGGAATGCTACAGTCCCATGCTAGATATGTCCCTGCCCCCTTCCACTGCGCTCATCAAAACAAGCTAATGGATCTAAAACAGAAGATGTAGCAGAGATTCTTTTTTTTTTTTTTTTTTTTTGCGGTACGCGGACCTCTCACTGTTGTGGCCTCTCCCTCTCCCGCAGGCTCAGAGGCCATGGCTCACGGGCCTAGCCGCTACGCGGCATGTGGGATCTTCCCGGACCGGGGCAGGAACCCGTGTCCCCTGCATCGGCAGGCAGACTCTCAACCACTGCGCCACCAGGGAAGCCCAGCAGAGATTCTTTGATAGCCCATTCTCTTCAAACTCCAGGGACATCATTAGGCCTTGTTGATCACAAACTGTGCTGTGGTTCTATGAAGCACTTACCATTGGGGTCTTTCCTGAATAGAGTATTCATGACTGTAGCATGGAGTTTCACACTATTCCACTCTTTCACTATTAGTCCAGATGCCTGAAAACGTTCCAGTACTCGATCAACCAATTCCTGCAGCCTGGAGAAATTGAAGAAAGAAGTACAGAAATCTCAGTAAACTCCTGAACCCTGATTACTAATTCACATTTATGAAGCATCTACTCTGAGACAGTCACCGTACAAGGCCCTCAGAAGAAGAGGAAGTAAATAAGGCTGCAGTCCCCACCATCATGAAGCACACAGCTTTGTGTGAACAAGACACCTGGAAACAACTGCACAACATCATGGTGAGTGTAAGGGAGTGATCAACTATACTTGGAGGGGCCAGGTTTTCACAGGAAGTTTAAGCATGGCTTTGAAGGGAGATGGAAGTTTATGATCTTGGAAATCTTACACAAGAAGCCAGGCTCAGCAGAGAGCTGTCTAAAAGAAACTGCTTTATTGGTTCATCCAGTCACAGAACCAAAAGCTACTGTGGTTGATGTGTTTCTGCCAGGATCAAATGAGGTCTGGCATGACTCTCAGACATTTGCTCACTGGGAAGGAGCATGCACTGTGAAAATCCCAGCAGCCCTGGCCACTATATCAGTGTTCACTAAGGCAGAAGTGTAGTACCAATGAAGACAACTATAGGAAAATCCACAGGCCACATAACTGATGTCTCCAAATGGACTCCAGCTGGCTCTAAGCACTAACCGTTCTGCAGCGGGTGAATTCTATCTTGATGATGGCTGTTCATTCCAATACCTCCACCAGAAACAATTCTTGCACAGGAAGTTTTCACTCTGTTCAGGTGTTTTGATCAACAGCTTAAAGAACTCTCTTTAACATTTCTTGTAAGGCTGGTCTAGTGGCAATGAACTCCTTCAGTTTTTGTTTGTCTGAAAAACTCTTTATCTCCCCTTCAATTCTGAAGAACTTTGCCAGTTGCGCCACTGAGAGGGGGTCATTATCCCATCGAGGATGTGGTGGAGCAGATCTTGGCCCTAGGCCTCAGAAAGCAGCCATCTTCTGTGACCACTCACTCATCTGATGGTGAAATTCAGCCTGTGGCTTTTACATAGTGTGACCAGATGTCCAGGCTGAGCCTGAAGTTCTCACTGAACGTGGGTGCTGATGTGGAGGTCTGCATCAAATGACAGAGCAGTGCACCTGATGAGCGCAGGGAGCAGCCTGTTCCTTTCAACCTTTCCCTTGGCTTTTTTTGAGATTTGTGCTGCATGCTAATTGACTTCCCCACCTCAAAATCTTTCATTCGTTGCCAGTGTACTAATGAACAATAGAGTTCACATTTTTTAAGATTTTACATTTTAGATGTACATACTAGTAATACTCTTTGTGCCACATACCATTTCTTTTCCCAGATGCAAGTGGCCCTGAGATATCTGTAGAGTTTGTGAATCTTCCACTGCTTCTTGGGCCATGGCTTGCGGTAAAACACTGTAGCCCAGTGAGCAGCTTCTCCTTGAGCAGCGCTGGATGGGTCTGTTTTATGTGAGATGTGCGCCAAACCCACTTTGCGTGGCCCATTTGTGGGAGTTTTCCTGAGGCCACAGGGCAGTCTCTCTGGTTGCAGCAGCTGAGTTGCTCAATGCCTGTCTCCACACGGATAGAGCAGCCTCTGGTACCCCTACCCCCCAGTTATCTTTCACCCATTTAGACATGGGCAAAACAACCCTTTTCCGCTTGCACTCATACGCTGCAGCAAGAGGGAGTTATCTTCCCCTAGAGATTGAGTGAGAAGCACAAAGGATTCTTTTCCCTTTCATGTTTTTCAGGCTCCAAAGTTCCAAATTAATCTTAACTTCTCTATCTTAATTGTTTTTATTTTGTCTACTAACCAAAGAATATTTAAACATGAGTAAGCTATAACTGTTTTATTTTTTGGCCACATGGCATGTGGGATCTTCATTCCCTGACCAGGGATCGATCCCGTGCCCCCTGTAGTGGAAGCATGGAGTCTTCACCACTGGACCACCAGGGAAGTACCAAGTAAGCTATAATTAATAATAATAAAATAAATACCCATACCCTCACCATTGACCTCCAGAAACAGAACACAGGGCTGGGACTAAAATGATCAGACCATGGGAAGCCACGGAAATCTTTTAAAAGGGAATGATGTGGTCAGCTACCCATTTGTGAAGCTGACTGTGTGGCACAGTGGAAAATGCTTTAGAAGGGGAAAGAGACCAGCGGTACTGAGGTCAGTTATGTGGTACTAATAGTACTAATAGTAGAAATAATAACAAACACGATGTGTCACACACTATTCTAAGCACTTTGTATCTGTTAAATCATTTAATCCTCACGATAAATTATTATCCCTACCTTACCAATGAGGAAACTGAGGCACAGAGAAGTTATAAAACTTGACTAAAGTCACACAACTAATAAGTGATAGATCCAAAATGAGAACCCATGCAGTCTGGCTTCAGAGGACAAATTTTAAGGACCATGCTATAAAGTAGAAAGGGATGAAGATCTAAACTATGACAGGGGCAGTGAGAACTGAGACAAGGGAATGGATTCAAAAGAGCTTGTGAGAGAGGAGTTGGGGCCCTCAGATATGACAGTGTTATTATAGCAGAGGAAGCAGCTGAGAGCTACTCCCACGAGTTCACCTTAAATGAGCAGATGGGTCACTGACCAAGGTGGGGAGTGGTGGAGAGGGTTAATAGTGTGTATACTTTTTCATGTGTAGCACCAGATTTCAAGTGCGACATGTCCAGGAGACAGATGGAAATAACAAGCCTGAAGCTCAAGAGAAAAATCTGGGCAAAAGACACAGATCTGGGAGTTATCAGTGCAAAAAAAGTAGTTAAAAGCATGGGACAGATGCAGTCACAGGGTGAGGGGAAATCAGAGCAAGCAAGAAGAGAGCTAAGGACGGAGCCTTTATGGGACACTCGTATGTAAGGGGCAGAGAAGGAACCAGTAAGGACAATCGATAAGGATGAGGAACGAGAAAAGGAAAACTTCAGGAAGGCTGAAAAGAGAATTACAAGGGGTGCGAAAAGAGGAATAATCAGTATAGTACAATGCTATAAAAAGTAAAGTACAAAAAGGAGCAAAAAATGCTTACTTATTTCTTACAATCAGAACATTATTAGAGATCTTTGCCAGAGCAGTTTCGCTGGCACACTGGCGAAGGAAGCCTTATTGCAGAGGACAAGGGAGAGGCCAGACAGACGGGAAGGGGATACACGCACATAAACTCAAGGAACTTGCAAGGAAGGGAAGAAACTAATTGCCTCGGTAATTAGATATAGAATTGAAGGCAGGTTGTTTGTGTTTATTTTCAATGAAGAGAAAGAGTTGAAAATGCTTACTGACAACAAGAAACTATCCAGCAGAGAAGGAAGATGAAACCTTAGGAAACAAAGGGGATCAACAGAACAAGATCTCACAGGAGACAGGAAGGGCTGGTGTGGGAATGGAAATCATACAAAAGATGAGCAGCACACGTCCCTGCTCTTGAGCAGCTTACATTCTGGTGGAAGGACACAGATAGCAAACAAATATACATATACGACATCAGGTGGTGCTAAGCACCATGAAGAAAACAAAATGGAAGAGAGGGAGGAGAAAGGGATTGAGGGTAAGTGTACTATTTTAGACATGGTGATCAGGTAAGGCTTCCCTGATAAAGTGACACTTGAGCAGAGACCTAAGGGAACAGCATTCCAGAGAAAGGGAACAGCAAATACAGTCATCTGAGGCAGCCTGCTTGTGGCATGACGGAGGAACAGTAAGAAGCCAGTGTATGGAATGAAACTGTGGGGAGAGTTGATGAGGTGGGAGAGGAGGGAGGACCAGGTCACAGGGGCTTACATAAGGTTCTTAGGCCCCTGTAATAACTTTGTCTTCTACTGAGTGAGGTGGCGAGCTTCTGGAGGGTTTTCAGCAGAAGAATGACACGATCCAACTGACATTTTAAAAGGAAAACTCTGGCTGCCGTGTGGAGGACACACAGTGGTAGAGGCAAGAACGGAAGCAGGAAGGCAGCTGAGAGGCTGTCGCAACACCCCAGCTGGTGGGCATGGCAGCAGTGGAGGTGGTGAGGAGGGCGGTGGCTTTGCTAATATACTGCAGTCAGGAGTTGAAAGTGATTCTAAAAGAATTTTTGTCCTGAACAACTGAAAGAGTGAATATCAAAGAATACACCGCACTCCAGGTTCATGAAAAATTCTGTGGAGAGGGAAGGGCAGCAATGAAGTGGAGGCAGGCTGAAGCCAGATTGTGAAGCCTCCTGTGTGTCAGGCAGGGCTGTAGTCTTATTTGGTAGACCTAGGAAAGCAAGACGGGGTTGTAAGAAGCAAGATATGCAGGGGAAAACTAAAGGCTTGGAAGCCAGTTAAGAGAGATGCTGTGCTTCCTTGCATAGTTATCTTAACTTTTTTTCTGATTACAAAAATAATACATGTTTGTTATGGAAAATGCAGAAAACGACAAAAAGGAAAACAACCTTACCATCCATAGATAAGCACTTAATTTTGGGTTAAATAATTTTTAAGTCTTTTACTACAGATAGATAAACATCAATTTTAAAAAGACAGAATATTGGGCTTCCCTGGTGGTGCAGTGGTTGAGAGTCCACCTGCCGATGCAGGGGACACGGGTTCATGCCCCGGTCCGAGAAGATCCCATATGCTGCGGAGTGGCTGGGCCCGTGAGCCATGGCCGCTGAGCCTGCGCGTCCGGAGCCTGTGCTCCGCAACGGGAGAGGCCACAACAGTGAGAGGCCCGCGTACCGCAAAAAAAAAAAAAAGACAATATTTTTCTATAACCTGCTTATTTCACTTAATATACCCTGAATATTTTCCCATGACATAAAATATTTTTCTCAAGTATTTAAACCAGCAATGAGAAGGGCTAACCAATAAGATATTAGTAAGGATGGAGAAAGAGGACTGATTCAAGAAAACGACTTTGTTCCTACATTCCTAAGGGGAAAATAAAATACATTCACAATGCACGTAACTCTGATTTTGCAGTTTAACTTACTTAATTGTGCATGTGGATCTCCAAGCCAAGACCTACATTATTGCGTCTAAAGTTTCTGATTAACGCCATCTCATAAAGTTTAAAATATTTTAAAATATTACAACATAACTTAGGTCTAAACATAACCAAGCACTGCAAAATGCACCTCAATTTCAAATCACAATAGAATGATGCTTCTCTCCTATTAAAGAAAAAGAAGTGCAGACTTCCCTGGTAGCACAGTGGTTAAGAATCCGCCTGACAATGCAGGGGACACGGGTTCGATCCCTGGTCCGGGAAGATCCCACATGCTGCAGAGCAACTAAGCCCGTGAGCCACAACTACTGAGCCTGCACTCTAGAGCCCATGAGCCACAACTACTGAAGCCCGTGCACCTAGAGCCCATGCTCTGCAACAAGAGAAGCCACGGCAATGAGAAGCCCGTGCACCACAACAAAGAGTGGCCCCTGCTCGCTGCAACTAGAGAAAGCCCGCACACAGCAACAAAGACCCAACACAGCCAAAAATAAATAAATAAATAAAAAATAAAAGTAAGAAAAAGAAGTGGACAGGGAGCTCAGCTGTAGAGAAACAGGGAGCATGTAATACTAGAGGAAGGAAATTAAATTGACTAAACGAAAGAGTCCAGTTTCCAGCTTTGTCTTTCTGGCAAATTAAGATTTCTCCCTCAGAACTCTGAAGAGATTAAAGTCCTTTAAAATGTTCTAGTCTAACCTGCTCACTTTACACAAGAGGAAACGAAGCACAGACAGGCTGAGTTGCTCAGTCAGGGCAGAGGGATGGGAATCTAAGTCTCCTGGCAGCCAGTTCTGCTCTGCTATCAATTTATTGTGCACTTCCACGAAGCCAGCTCTTCATGTTATTCACCACCTTACCCTGGCACCCAAGTTAATACCTAATTGACATATCATCAGTGCTCAATGAATAGCTGTTGCAGGTATGTATGCATGAATTCATAAATGACAAATGTTTGGGGTTCTATTAAGACAACTTAAGGGTGCTTAGAAACAATCACTAAATTTCAGGCTGCTGTCATGGATACTACATTTGACAATATGTCAGTATATTTCTAACATTATAGTCTTTGAATTCTTACTTCACTGATCCTTCCCTGGTTGACTATGAATGAGTCACAAAGCTTCTCTATACCTTTGCATCCTCTTAAGTGAATTAAAAATAATATAGGGTCGCTATGAGAAAAATAATAAATTACTCTTAAGCAGCTTTATCATTTAGATAGTGCTTTGTGTTTGAAAACAGAAGCCAATTATTAATGCCTTGAATCTGAGCTCTTAGTTTAAAGGCCTGTAAGTGCTACAAAGCTCAAGCATTCCAGAGCCATCTTTATGGATGTGGAGTTGTACTGCAGAATGATCACTGACTCCCTAGAAAGTGCAAATTCCAGATTTTTCTTTGTTTTTTTTTTCCCCAAATTTAATTCAGCTCTATCCAATTAACATTTCTTGAGTTCTTACTGTATACAGGCACCATGCTAGTCACTAAAAGAATTAAAAACTAAGCAAACATAGCTCTTGTCATTAAGGAGCTTACAATCTATTAAAATAACTATAAAGAGGACTTTGGTAATGACACAAGCAATACAAGGTGCTTTGGTAATTTAAATGTGGAAGACGTTACAGCTGGGTTGAGACCAGAATAGGTTACCAGGAGGATGGGCTTAGGACAGGAAGCTAACTGTACTCAATTCATCTTTGTAAATCAGCTGAAAAAATAAATGACTTAAGTAAACAAACATTCACTGAACATCGACTATGAGTCATGAATTATAAAAGCCACTGGATATACAATGCTGAATAAGACACTCCCTGCCCCCAAGAATCTTAAAGTCTACTTGAGAAAAAAGAAGGAAAGATAGCAAGAAGGAAGCACTTGGACAAAAAGAGATGAGGAGTAACATGAAAGAAATTTTAGTCACAAGAAACAACATTAACAAAGACACAAAGGATCATCAAGCAGTGAAGCGGGCTAGGGCTTGGGGCAAGTCCAAGATAAGTAGAAGATCAAGTTGAAATATTAAGTTGGTTTCATCCTGGAAGATACTGACTGCTAGACTGAGGAATATGAACTAATTCAAAGGATGATGTGAAATGATGGGAGATTTTTAAGCAAGGGGAAGTCCTACTGTATATAAGCTATGGCTTAGAAAGGCTGATGTAGTAGTAGAACATAGGATCTATAGACACTGACATAAAAGTAATGTCTAGGTTATGTTTTATGAAAAGAAGAAACTATAGAACAATATGAATAATGTGATCCAGTTTGTATAAAACAATACGCACGGACAGTGACTCTCAGCAGTATTTGCTCTGCTTACAATCTATTGGGGAGGAACACAGGGAGAGTCAGAGCAGGGGGAAAGGGAGCCATTTAATTTTCACTTTACCCATCTGGAAGGCTTTAATTTTATGAGAGAAAACAATATATAAAGAAGAAGCTCAGCTATGAAAGGAAGATGGCTAACTGGAAGATGGTACAGTGATGTTGAGCTGCACAGTTGTAGACTCTAACTACATCTCTCTCATCTTCCTTTCACCAAACTTCTCAAAAGAGTGGTCCGTCTCCAATTATTCTTAATCTCCTTTTTTGCCCCACTATGAGCATAAGCTTTACAGTCAAACACAGCTAGGTCAAACCATAATTCTACCACTTACATGTACATACTGATTACTACTGACCTTCATGTGACAAAGTATATCAAGTGTATCTGAACAACTGTAACACGTGCCTGCTTTACGAACACTGTTTTTATTTTTAAAAAATCTTACAGATAAGCTAAAAGAAAAAAATTACTTATTATCCCAAAATAACCACTGATAAGATGATTATATATTCAGACTAACTGGTTTGTTTCTCTCTTGCTCTCTCTTCCCACTTTTGAGGGGAAAAAAGTAAATGTATATTTACAAATTGTTCTGTAATCTGTTTTTATCACATAATACTCTATAGTAAATAAGACAAACCCCCTGCCTCCAAGAATCTTAGAGTCTATTTGAGAAAAAGAAGGATAACAAGAAAGAAAGACAGCATTTGGACACAAAAAAGTTATTTCACTTTTGTTCTTTAAAGATTTTTTTTTTTCTGGGTAAACAATTCCAGCTTGACAGTTATTTTCTCTAGAAAACAGTCCGCTGTCTTTTGGCTTCTGTTGTTGATATTGAGAAGTCCACTGTCTGGATAACTGTCAATCCTTTGTAGGTGACTTCTTTTAAATTCTTTATCTTCAGTGTTCTGCACTTCCATCCTGATTTATCTTGATACGGATTTCTTTTTATTTATTCTGCTTGTATTTATTCTTTTTTCTCTTATCTTTGCTACTGCCTCAATCCAAGCCCCTCTAATCTCTTCACATGGACATCTCATGTGACCCTACCTCTCCTTCATTATGTCTCATCCATATGTGGAATTTGCTAGGCTTTTTCCTGCCACAGGGCTTTTGCTCTGAATTTTTTTTTGCCTAGAATTTCCCACCACCCCTTTGCCTGAAAAATCCCACTCCTCCAGACCTCAATTCAGTTTCAATTCCTCCAAGAGGCTTTCCTTACTCTGCCCTCCCACAGTCTAAACTGCCATATTTTCTGTCTTCAAAAGAGCACCATTTTCCCCCTGCTTCACCTTTATCACACTTTGCAATGATATATTTACGTGTTGTTAACATCTGTTTTCTCCATTAGTCTGTAAATTACATGGGGGCAATAACTGTGTCTGGCTTTACTGACCATTCTTGCTTTTTTTTCCTTTGGCCCTGCGGAGAGGCATGTGGAATCTTAGTTCCCCAACCAGGGATCGAACCCAAGGCCCCTGCAGTAGAAGCGCAGAGTCTTAACCACTGGACCACCAGGGAAGTCCCTTTACTGACCATTCTATATTCACAGCTAGCACAGTGTCTGGCACACAGTGGGCATTTAATAAAGTTTTGTTGAATAAACAAATGACCAATGAAAATCAACATTCCTTTTACATGGCATATAACACTGCCTCTAGATCTATACTTAGTATTTATTCCCTTTTCCTAGCATGCTACTCCCTCAGCCTGCAAACTCCTTATTCAGTAAAGAAACCTGCTTTCTGAAGCCTTCCTTTACAAAATTTGCCCACACATGGGCAGAGTTTTGCTGCTCATTTATGTACCACTAGAATCTCAATCACAGTCCTCAACCTAGTGTATTCTAGTTACCAACATCTGCCTCCTCCATAAGAAAGAAGCCCTAGGGTCTACTGCATCTCACATCCTGGACATTTGAAAAATGCCTGAGGGAAAAGGGGACTGGAAATGCCCTGCAGGGTGGAATAATTGATGGTGTCAGGTCTTTGAGATAAGAAGGAATGGGGTCCCAGAATAAGTAAAGGGATTAGCCTCATCAGAGTTAATGTATGCAATTCTTCAGAAAGAGAGTGAAATTGAGTGGGGTGTGTGTGATGAAAACAGGTAGACTGTGAGGGAAAAAGGAAGGAAGTTGACTTGGCTTCATGTTCTCAGTATAATGTGAGGAAGCTATTCTTCTGAAGTGGCAAGGGTGGAGGCCTGTGACAGTAAGAAACAGAACAGAATAGCCACTGTGTTCAATGCTTAAGTCTTAGCAACAGCTGACTACTAAGTAATTTGAATGCAAATTCCCTACACAGTCAGGTTTTACAAAATCCAAGGATCTATCAATAAGTGTAGCTACACTGTCCCAGCTCTGTTTCCAGAGGAAAAATTTGATCTAAGTGGTTCCATTCTTTTAAAGGTCAGGCACTTCACAGTTAAGCATTTTAAGGGAATCTTTCATCTAAAATATATGAAATCATACAAAGAAAGTTGACTGTGTTTTTGTTATAACATGGCCTCTCCTCCATGCCTCTGCATTGAGCAGTGTCTCTTCACATAAAGAAACACAAATGACTGAATGTGTCTTAAAAATTGGGCCATGTCTTACTCATTTCTGTATCAATTTACATAGTCTTTCAAAATACCTTGCACAAAGGAGGCATTCAAATAGTTTTAATATTGAATTAAACAAGAGGTGTACAAGTCCCTTAGACACTGCGATTTGGGGAGGGGACTTTACAAAACTTGGTTTTTTTTTTGTTTGTTTTTTAGGCTGCACCAAATGGCTTGCAGGATCTTAGTTCCTCGACCAGGGATTGAACCTGGGCCCATGGCAGTGAAAGTGCGGAGTCCTAACCACTGGACCACCAGGGAGTTCCCAGTAATGATATTAAGACACTTTTTTTCTCCAGTTTTATTGAGATATAATTGACATACATCACACACACAAAAACTGATTCTATATCTTTTTTTTCCTCCCTTACACTCAAAATTCACTTCCATTGGAATTGAGATAGAAGATAACTGAGATCATCAATTCAAATTGAGATAAGAGAAACCTTCCAAGAGATCCTCTAGGAAAGCAAATCAATTTGGGGGCCTGCCTAGAGACACAGATTTTCCCTAGAGGGTTTTTTGTTCAGTGTGAGTTCTGTTCTACCCTGCCCTAATGAAAAGACCACACAAAAACAAACTTCCAATTCAAGCTGCGCTCCTCTGCTCACCAAAGGCCTTGCACAGACTAATAAATGGTACTAATATTGCAAAGGGCTCTGGATGCCTAGGTGAGCCTCAAAAATAGCCTGGGTTGCAGACTGAGAATTCCAAGTAGGGATCGAGGTGTGGTAATAACAAAAATTAAAAATAGCAAACATTTTTAATGTATGTTTTGATGATGTCAGTATGTGCCAAGCACTGATCTAAGCATTTTATGTATATTAGTTTAATTCTAATAATCCTATGAAGTTTGTATAGTTATCATCCCTATTTTGCCCTGGTATTCACTAGATCTGCATTATGTCACTTTTGAAACTGCCATCCTAATATGCCATCCTTCCTGCCTCCTATTATCCTGGAAAACATGAAGGAGGCACTGAGTTCCATTAAAAACTAGATTGCTACTATCAATATCTACCATCCAAGTAATTCAATAATTATCAAACTAAAAGTCTGATACTTTTTCCTACAACAAATTCCTCTTGCAAGATATTAACTTACTATTTCAGAAAAAGAAAGAATTTACACACTCCTTACAATAATAAGACCTCAAAGAAAAGGAATCAAAACTACCTGAACTTCCAGGGATTCTTCTAGGCACCTCACAATTAAAACAAAGAAGTATTCCAGAAACATACCTGTTGGAGCCATCTTTCATATGGACTTTGGCGTAAAGAACATCCACCATGCCAGGATCATCATTCATGTATTCTATCCCTGCCATCTCTACTTCCAGGGGTTTGCCCCCAGAAATGTCACTGCAAAGGAAAACACATTAGATTTTTTATAACTGTTTAAGTTAAGAGGGCTATTATATTTTGAAACATGGTTAATATACATAGTCAAATATTACAAAAATGAAGTTGTTGAGGGTTTTTTTTAACTAACATGATTTAACCGTCCTTCTAATTTCAAAATAGATACATGTTTAATGAACATAAACTAGAACCACAAGTATTTCCAAAGTCACACTATATTTATCCCAATACCAGTTTATTAGCATGTCTAAGAAATGTCTCAGAAAAGGCCAAGTGATGACAGTTCTGATTGATGAAGACATTTACTACATTGCCCATCTCTCCGGTTTTACCTTATTATTTCTACAAATTGCAGACAGTATTTCACTCATATAACAACAGTGAAGGTGCAAACTGGTATCACATCTCTAAGAGCAATTTGGCAATACTTATAAAAAGCCTTCAAGAATAGAAAAACTTTGCCCAAGCAATTCAATTTCTAGGAGCCAAACCCAAGGAAATAATTATAAATTCAGGTACATATCCAACCACAGCCAATAAAGGAAAGTTCTTTCAGAAGAATTCCAACTGATAGATGTAGAGGTAATGATGGAATTAGAATATCACCATTTTGCAACTCCTGATGAAATATTGAATCAATTCCATTATTCGTGCAAAAGATGGGGATAAAAAATTTAATATATATACATATTTATATGCTTGTACATACATAAAATCTCTGAAAGGATATAATACAAAGAAACTGCTAAAATCTGTTGCCTTCAGAGAGGAGATCAGGGTGCTTGGTGGGATAACAGTAGGCAGGAAACTCTTCACTGCATATCCTTTGTACTTTAAAATTTTTGAACCATGTAAATGTATTATTCATTAAAAAGTTAAAATAAAAAAATATATGCAAAAGAAGCCAAACGCAGAAGTGTATATACTGAATGATTCTATTTATATGACATTAGAGAACAAGCACATTTAATTTGTGGTAACAGAAATCAGAACAGCAGTTGCTTTTGGGAGAAGTGAATTTACTGGAAAAGAGCATGAAGGAATTTCCTAGGGTGATGGCAATGTTCTACATTTTGATTTGGGTGAAGTCACATGGGTGTACACATTTATCAAAATTCATCAACTACACTTAACATCTGTGCATTATACTGCAAGTAAATTACACCTCAAAGGAAAAAAATACATATATGCAAACCAAAAAGCGTGGGTGTACATGCCCCAAAATGTTAATAGTAATTATCTTTAGGTAATATTACAAGTTATATCTTGTTTATCTGCAATTTTTTTTTTTGGACGCACTGCTCGCCTTGCGGGATCTTAGTTCCCCGACAAGGGACCGAAACTCTGCTCTTGGCGGTGAAAGCGTGGAGTCCTAACGATTGGACAGCCAGGGAATTCCTGTTCATCTGCAATTTTTAGCTTTTCTAAAGTTAACATGTATTTCTTTTATGTTAAGTAAAACCCACCATCCTGCTTTCTTCCCAGGCCCCTTAAACAGACTTATGTTTCAACTAGTAAAGGCTTTGCTGTGACAACATGAAACCCAGCTAAAAATCAGCTCACCAAACAGCCTTCTCCAAGCCCCATGAGGCCAGGGACCCTATCCATCTTTTCTACTCCTATATCCCCAGCACCTGGGACAGTGCCTTATATAAAGTGGGTACTCCATAAATCTCTGATAAACATTGATTGGATGTACCACCATAAAGGGAGAAGATGTCCTGAACAATTTTGAGAATGTGGACACACGCCTATATTGTCATTGAATAAAATGTGGTACTGGCTCAAAGACAACAGACTGTTAGGATAAATCAAAAAATAATTCCAAATAAGGCAAAACAAAAAAGTTTTCTTGATATTTAATTGAGGCCCAGGGAGATCCTTTTATAGCCTAGGAATCCTAATGGTAAAAGATTTCCTTAAGGGCTTCCCTGGTGGTGCACTGGTTGAGAGTCCACCTGCCAATGCAGGGGACACGGGTTCATGCCCCGGTCCGGGAAGATCCCATTTGCCGCAGAGCGGCTGGGCCCGTGAGCCATGGCCGCTGAGCCTGCGTGTCCGGAGCCTGTGCTCCGCAATGGGAGAGGCCACAACAGTAAGAGGCCCGCATACTGCAAAAAAAAAAAAAAAAAGATTCCCTTAAAACACCAAGGCCGTTATTATTGCACAAGACCAGAATTTTTTAAGAAACTAAATAACTCAACTATTTTAGACAGGTGCTTTAATGAGAAAAATTATGACCCTGATCATAAGTATCCCTATAACCACCTCCAATAAGTGGGATATTCCAAAACACAAGTCAAGCTCTGAATTATTATCTGATTGAAGTCTTTAGCTTCAATCAACAATACAAACTTCCCTGGTGGCGCAGTGGTTAAGAATCTGCCTGCCAATACAGGCGACATGGGTTCGAGCCGTTCCAGGAAGATCTCACATGCCGCGGAGCAACTAAGCCCATGTGCCACAACTACTGAGTCCATGTGCCACAACTACTGAAGCCCGTGCGCCTAGAGTCTGTGCTCTGCAACAAGAGAAGCCACCGCAATGAGAAGACCGTGCACCGCAACCAAAAACAACCCCCGTTTGCCGCAACTAAAGAAAGCCTGCGCGCAGCAACGAAGACCCAATGCAGAAATAAATAAAATAGATAGATAGCCAGCCAATACAGTGTATCTCCATTTCTAGTTATAGTCAAAGAATTCAATATGAAAGACTGCCATTAAATCCTATCAAAGGGCAGTCAACAAAACTTTTGGGAAAAAAAATTTAATACTAAGTGTACATTCTTCTATGTTTTTTCAGCTCTAACCTTGCATAGTTAGATCACCAGAAAGCACCATACCACTGGTTTAGTTTCCCACTAAAATGTTTTTACTGGGTTATATTTAATGTTACACTCTCAATTTCCAGGGGTCAATACAAGAAAGAGCAACGTGAACAATGTTTTTATATCTTCTGCCAAACTCCTGTTGAAGACACAGCTCATCATCACCTGGGTTCTTTATGTTAAGATTTATACAACTTTTTCTTGGGTTGAGAACCAGAAAAGGATTCTCTCCTGAAAAATTATGTTCCTTTTTATCAGATAAGAACTATAATAATTGGTGTTTTCCTTTCTGGAATTTAGTTCAAGTATATATATATATATATATATATATATATATATATATGCGTGTGTGTTTGGGCCACACTGCACGGCTTGCGGAATCTTAGTTCCCCCACCAGGGATCAAACCTAGGGCCCCGGCAGTGAAAGCGCCAAGTCCTAACCACTGGACTGCCAAGAATTCCCATAGTTCAAGTATACTGATGCTTGAAAACACCACTAAATGTTAAAGTTCTAGTACAATTATTATCTCACCTCGGTTTTTAGACAGAATTTTCTTCCCATTCCATCTTTATGGTTTCTAATCTGTCTGACTTTAACATTTCTTTTGTATATATGTCCTCACTCTAAACTACCTCAAACCACTGGAATTAGATGCGGCACCAAAAACAAAACAATGAACAGATTCAAAGTCTGCCTTACAAGTAGAAACAAACTCTTTCAACCTATCCCTAGGATTTATCAAGAGGGAGAATTAAAGAACGGGAGAGAATCCAATGGTTTGCTTGATAAATGCTCTTTGTCTTGGTGACCAAACTATTCCACCTTGGATACCACTGAGCACACTCTTCAATGGAGAGACATATGAGGCAATAATTAGGGACATTTATCCGTGGGTATTTTTCCTCTTCTCCTCTCCTCATTCTTGTCCCTTTTTAACTTCTTATTTGGTTTTACTTCAGGCCTACTGGGAACACTTAGGTATGAGTAGAGTGTTACGGGAGCTAAAGAAGAGCTGCACATTTGTCAGACTATATACTCAGAGACATGGCACTGTTTGTGTTCGACATATCACAAAGAAAAGTCACAAGGGACACATTTAGTGCTTCAGCACGTACTGAACATCGTGAATAATTCATTTGAAATCTACACAGCTACGTGAGCCTTTAGCCTAAGAATTGAAATGAAAGTTCTATTTCTGGTCAGGTGACATACCTTAAACTCAAATACCACCCCCAAGTTTAAAACGAACATTCAACTACCCATTTCTTTAAAATATCTATGTATCACCACAATTTTAATTAAACGCCAATATAGCCACATTTAATACCACAATTTAAAAAGCCATTAAATTAAGCTACAGCATGTTATAGTAGACTATTCATTTCCAATGTTTTCCACCTTTATATTTTAATTTGCGATCTTTAAATCATAAAAGGTTCAGGTTAGAAATGCAATTATTTATTGACATTTTTTTTCTAAGCATACCAAGTACAAAGACTGAGATCGAAGATCAAGAATAAGGAAGAAGGGGTGGGATAGGGAGGGTGGGAGGGAGAGGGAAGAGATATGGGAACATATGTATATGTATAACTGATTCACTTTGATATAAAGCAGAAACTAACACACCACTGTAAAGCAATTATACTCCAATAAAGATGTAAAAAAAAAAAGGAATAAGAAAGAAAAAGAAGTTAGGTGATACATTTTACACCAGGGCTTTATTATAAGTATTTTTTTTTTTTTTTTAGGAGACTTTTCTTCCTTTTAGGAAAACAGGGCACTTCTGGACAATACAAACAACCAATTCTGATTCTCACCCCCCTAGCCAATCAGGTAGATTAATTTTGCACTATATACTTTTAAAACAAGTGTGTATAACAGAGGGAAGGTGAGAGAAGAAGGCTGGGGAGGCCTGCTTTACTTGCTGGTTTTAAACCTTTCCAGCTTTTTGAAAAGAGCAACTTAAAAAAATTTTTGCCTGCATTGCAGATTTTTGGCAGGGTAACGTGTCCTATTTCAAAAGCTTTGCTAAATTTGAAAAACTACAATTACTGTTTTCATCCTGTCATGTCAAAAATTCTTAGGAACTATTAAGGCTGCTCTTCATTCCCTATGCACACCAACTCTGACACGCTTAAAGGGTTCAGATTTGGCATTTAGTCACAAAAGACACCAAGAGACATAAAAGGGAGGAACTCAACTAAATCCTCACATAGCTCAGGATAAGGCTTCAGTGATTAAAATCCTGTGACCTGATTTTCATAAGGTAAAAAACCAAATACCTCTCTGAACAAACATTTTATCCGCCTTTAATTTTTTTGTTAGCAGGATTATCCTAATGGCAGCCAAAAAATGCAGCTGCTTTCAGTTTTGTTTAGCAAAAAGTAATCTGGGAAGTTAAAGTATCAGAAGTGATTTTTAAACAAGGTAAAATTGCTCTGCTTTGTACGGTAAAGCATAAAATTTTATTTTATGCAAGGAAAACTGTAAATATCTAATTACAAACACCAAATTATTTTGAATTTTAGGTCAGATAGAGAGAAAATAGTTGCCCATCACTACGCAAAGAACAAGACAAAGAAGTATTCTTTGCTGTTTGAAATTCAGAAAGAACAGGCAGCTGCAAACACGATCAGCTTATGATTTTGCTCAAGAAAAATATTTTGTCTTCAAAACAATTAATGGAGAAAAGAGAACTGGCCCACAAATAAGTCTTTGTATTACAGTTTCATATACAACATAACTTGAGAAAAAATTTAAATCCTTTTACCTTGTTTTACCCAATGAACCAGGTAACCCACTTCTACAAGGCCATGTCAGAATAGTATAGGACCTGTATTTTACAATTGAATAAAAATAAAACTATTCAAGTCAGTTAATTTTCAAGTTCCTCTTGGTTTGCTTCAATCTTAAGTAAAAGGAACAAAGGAAGGGGGGCTCAGAAGAGATGATCCTTTGAAACAGAGCTGTTAGGTCAGATGTATATGCAAATTAAAATCTTACAGTAAAAAGAATAACAACTCTGCCGTCAGAACAGCAATGTTTTCCTTGAGCCAAAACCGACTGCTTGGACAGTTTTTGGTATCCTTACTGACTCAAACAAAACTACCTTTATTAAAGAAAAGAAAATTAAAGACTGCATTTCTGAAATACAGTGAAGACTCTCCTATGGAATCATGTTATAATGTTTGAGTTCCTATGGTAAGCACAATAATGGCCCTCCAAAGATGCCCATGTTCTACTCTTTGGAATTTGTAAATATACTACCTTACATGGCAAAGAAGGTTTTGCAGATGTGATTAAGGCTAAAGAGTTTAAGGTGGGGAGATTACTCTGGATTATCTGGGTGGGCTCAATTAAATCACACACATCCTTAGAAGCAGAGAACCTGTCCCTGCTGTGGCCAGAGAGAGAGATTTAACAGATTGAGGGTCAAACAGATGCAACATTGTTAGTTTTGAAGATGGAGGAAGGAAGCTACTAGCCAAGTACTGTGGGTGGCCTCTAAATCAGGACTTTAAAGACAAGGAAATAGATTCTTCCCTAGAGCCTCCAAAAAGGAACACAACCCTGCCAGTAACTTGATTTTAGCCCAGTGAAACCCCTATCAGATTTCTGCCCCACAGAACTGTAAGATTATAAATTTGTGTTGTTTTAAGCCACCAAGGTTGTAGTAATGTGTTACAGCAGCACAGAAAACTAATACAGTAGCCTACACTCTTCTATAGATAATGAAGAGAATTTCCGTTTTGAGAAAAGAATGGGATGTCCTTGTTAAAGAACAAAATTTGCCAACTGAACTGGTAAAATTTAAGGTAGAGCCTTTCCACACAAATCTGTAAATATATGCTTTAAATCCATTTTAAACCTTTTAGACAATAATCCAATGTTAAGTGTTACAAATGGGTGAGTCAACAAATTTTGTTCCCATGTCACCCAGCTCCCTAGTCCAAAAACAAGTCTGTGATACCAGAAAGAAGCCAGTACAGGGTGACCACCCTTCCCCACTCCTGTGGATTACTCACTCAATGAATTCCTCTTTACACTGCTGTAGCATCTCACATGTCTGCTGGATCTCTTGATCACTCAAAAGCACCAACATCCCAATAGTTAGGTGAAGCTTTTTAGGATTCTGGAAAATGGTGCTATCAACCCCGTGATCCTATTATCAAAGGGAGAAAAAACAAGCAACTCAGCCCATACAAAAGTACATGGTAGGAACTGTAAGGCCAAATGGCCCGAGGCAGGGGAACGCAATCAGACTCACAGGTTGAAATTGACCTGGAGACTTTCCGGACCACCCAGTTCCAGGAAATGACCTGGGGACTTTCCACCGGGCCCAGCCTTCCCGCCTTTCGAGGGGCGGGACTAACGGTCCCCCACAATACCCGAAAAGACCACCAAATAAGGAATACCCTGCGCCCTCCCGGATTCACCACACCCCTTTCCCTTCTTCCCCTATAAATTCTGTCCAAACCCTCGCCCAAGCGCGACTTCTCTGGCCCCTTTCTCTTGGACCAGTGAACCTCGCGCAGGAGCGTTCCCAAATAAAGCTTGTTTAAGCTCTCCCCCCTTTCTTGGTGCCGTTCCTTACAGGAACAGAATTGAGTGCAGAGAAGTAAACCCACACATCCATGACCAACTGATTTTCAACCAGGCTGCCAGGACAATTTAATGGGGAAAGAAGAGTCTCTTCAACAAATGATTTTGGGACAACTGAATATCTACATGCAAGAGAATGATGTGAACCCATACCATATACTATATACAAAACCTATGTCAAAATGGATCAATGATATAAGAGCTAAAACCATAAAATCATAAAATTCTTAGAAGAAAAAGATGAAAATCTCGATGACCTTGGATTTGGCAATGGATTCTTAGATATGACACCAATAGTATGGTAACAAAAGAAAAATCAGATTAGACTTCAAACTTTAAAACTTTTGTGTATCAAAGGACTACCAAGAAAGTGAAAAAGACACCATCACAACACTGTTAATCAACTATACTCCAATAGAAAGTAAAAAGTTAAAACAAAAAATAAAGTTAAAAAAAACAACCTACAGAATGGGAGAAATATTTGCAAACCATACATCTGACAAGGGTCATATTGTATCCATAATATATAAAGAGCACGTACAAAGCTCAACAACTAAAAGATAGCTCGATTTAAAGAAAGAAAAAGGGACTTCTCTGGTGGCGCAGTGGTTAAGAATCCACCTGCCAATGCAGGGGACACAGGTTCGAGCCCTGGTCCGGGAAGATCCCACATGCCACAGAGCAACTAAGCCCATGCGCCACAACTATTGAGCCTGTGCTCTAGAGCCCGCGAGCCACAACTACTGAGCCCACATGCCGCAACTACTGAAGCCTGCACACCTAGAGCCCGAGCTCCGAAACAAGAGAAGCTACCACAATGAGAAGCCCACGCACCACAACGAAGAGAAGACTCCGCTCGCCACAACTAGAGAAAGCTTGCATGCAGCAACATAGACCCATCAACGAAGACCCAAAGCAGCCAAAAATTAATTAATTTATTTTTTTTAAAAGAGAAAAAGAAAAAGGACTTGAGTAGATATTTCTCCAAAGAAGAAATACAAATGGCCAACAGGCACATGACGATGTTCAACTTCTTCAGTCATTAAGAGAAATGCAAATCAAAGCCACAATGAGGTACCATTTCACACCGATCAGGCTGCCTATAATCAAAAAAGTGGAAAACAAGTGCTGGCAAGGATGTGCTTCATGGGCATGGGATTCCCCTTTGGGGTGATGAAAACATGTGGAATGATAGAGAGTTGGTACTTACACAACACTGCTAATGCACAAAAGGCCACTGAATCATTCATTTTAAAATGGTTAATTTTTATGTTAGGCGAATTTCACTTCAAGAAATATTTTTTTAAAAAATGAACTGGTAGCCTGATAAAATGTTATGCCCAGGAAAAACAGAATGCTACCTAATTACAGGTTCTAAGAATAGCTTTTGTTCCTCATCAGCTTTATTAGTTCCAGAGCAACTGGGCGTCTTATGGGCTTCCCCAAAGATAATATACTCTTTATAAAAAAGTTTCTATCTTAGCAGACACTGCAGTATTTTCAGGTAAAATATTTTGTGTAAGAACAAACTGCCCCAGGCTTCCCTGGTGGCGCAGTGGTTGAGAATCCGCCTGCCAATGCAGGGGACACGGGTTCAAGCCCTGGTCCAGGAAGATCCCACATGCCACGGAGCAACTAAGCCCGTGCACCACAACTACTTAGCCTGCCCTCTAGAGCCCGCATGCCTAGAACCTGTGCTCCGCAATGAGAAGCCACCACAATGAGAAGCCAGAGCACCTCAACGAAGAGTAGCCCCCTCTCGCCACAACTAGACAAAGCCCGCGTGCAGCAATGCAGAAAGAGAGAGATAGAGAAAAAGAGAAAGAGAAAGAAAGAAAGACAGAAAGAGAGAAAGAGAGAAAGAAAGAAACTAACTTATTAAAAAAAGAATAAACTGTCCCAAGCAAAGGTGAGTGAAAAATGAATTTGGAGAGACATCCAGACACTGGAGTAGCCACATCAAATATGGTCATCCTTTTCTAGCATAATCATTCCTTGCACTTTAAAACTTCTGTCTCCCCCACTTTTAAACTGACAAGAAATTCACTTAGCACACAATTAACCATTTTAATTTTTTTTTTGCTGTACGCGGGCCTCTCACTGTTGTGGCCTCTCCCGTTGCAGAGCACACAGGCTCCAGATGCGCAGGCTCAGCAGCCATGGCTCACAGGCCCAGCCGCTCCGCGGCACGTGGGATCTTCCCGGACCGGGGCACAAACCCACGTCCCCTGCATCGGCAGGCGGACTCTCAACCACTGCGCCACCAGAGAAGCCCCACAATTAACCATTTTAGAGTGTACAAAATTTAATGGTATTTAGTGTATTCACAATTTTGTACAACCACCATCTCTCTTTAGTTTGAAAACTTTTTCAGCACCCCATAAAAACACTTCATACTTATTAAATAATCACTCCCTATTTCCCATTGCTCATCCCCTGGTAACCTCTAGTTTGCTTTCTGTCTCTTCGGATTTGCCTATAATGGATATGGCAAATAAAAGGAATCATACCATATATGACCTTTGTGTCTGGCTTCTTTCACTTAGCATGTTTTCAAACTTCATTCAAGTTGCAGCATATATCAGTACTTCATCCTTTTTCATGGCTCAATAATATTCCACTGTATGCATATAACACAGTTTGTTTATCCATTTATCCCTTGATGGTCATTTGGATTGATTCCATCTTTTGGCTATTATTAATAATGCAGCTTTAAAAAACATCTGTGTCAACATCCATGTTGACATATGTTTTCAACTCTTTTGGATATATACTAAGGCGTGGAATTGCTGGGTCCTATGATGACTCTATGTTTAACTTACTGAGGAACCACCAAACTGTTTTCCACAGGAACTGAACCATTTTACATTCCAAGCAGCAATGTACGAGGGTTCCTATTTCTCTACACTTTCACCAACACTTAATATTTTCCTTTTTAAATTTTACTATAGTCATCCTAGTAGGTGTAAAGTGGTATCACATTGTGGTTTTGATTTGCTTCTCACTATTGACCAATGATGCTGAACATCTTTTCATGTCCCTGTTGGACATTTGTACATCCCCTTTGGAGAAATGTCTATTTAAATCCTTTGCCCATTTTCTGTCTTTTTATTGTTGAGTTATAAGGATTCTTTATATATTCTGATAGTAGTCCCATATCAGATCATGAATCCCTTTTGAAGATAATTAGGTCTCAAATTTCATTAAACTCATTTTGCAAATGAAGACAAGAAAAAAAAAGTTGTGAATCTTATCCTCCAACAGGAGCAAAGCAGGAATTCTTCTATCTCTGAATTACAAGTTCTTATCCCATAATCTGATCCCTGGACTAATAAACCACCCCAAAAGCAGAAAAATGTATTTATCAAATGCAGATAGCTTATATTCTGCTCTTGGTTTGCCTAAAACTGCCTGATTTTTGCCTTGGCAAGAGGAATTAATAGATTATTCATTTTCTAAGTGTTAATGGAGCTTGAGCTATTTTTACATCTGATGAAGAGTTTTATAATTCTACACATCAACCCAAACTGCCTCATTTAATGAAAGTGATTTTAAGGAACAATCAACTTTAAATGTGTCAAGGAAGGCTAAGTGCAATACTTATCATCCCAGCTGCTGTAACCCATGGAGGAATCTGTCACTTTAGAAAGGCATGCAAAGCCCCACAAATGATTCCAATATGCACAACCCCACCCCAAACTACAGTTGAGAATTGCTCCCCTAATAATAAGAGCTAATATTTCTTGAGGCTTACTCTGCCCCAGGCATTTCTTATGAACTTTATATACACAAACACCCTACGAGCAAAGTATTGGGCTCGCCAAAAAGTTTTTCCGTAAGATCTTACAGAAAAAACCAAATGAACTTTTTGGCCAACCCAATAGTATTATCCCCATTTTACAGATAAGGAAACTGAGGCACAGAGAAATAAAGCCACTTTCCCAAAGTAACACTGTTAGGAAGGGATGAAGTTAAAATTCAAACCCAGGTAGTCAGGCCCCAAAGCCTACACTTTTGATCAATATTACTCTGCCTCTCTAGTAATAGTTGCCCAAAGGACTCTGGAACAATGAGGCCATCACCCAGAGGCAAGGCATTATACATTTCAACAAAACTCACACAATAGTCTGATCACCAGACTAGTCCTGAAAATAAGGCAAATATCATAATTCCATGAAAAGTAGTTTTAATCCTTGTCTTTTCTGAGATACGAGCATCAAAAGCATAAGCGTAACCCATAAAGAAGAAAAAAAGGATTAACTGAACTTGATCAAAGTTAAAAACTTGTGCTTCAAAAGATACATTAGGAAAGTGAGAAGACAAGCCACAGAGAAAAAATTATTTGGGAGAAAAATATTTGCAAATCATATATCTGATAAATATAAACATTTTTAAATTTTTTAAAATTCAATAATAAAATGATACACAATCCAATTTAAAAATAAGCAGAGTATCTGAATAGACATTTCACCAAAGAAGATATACTACTGGCTAATAAACATATGAAAAGGTGTTGAACATCATTAGTCTTTTAGGAAATGCAAATCAACACCAAAATGAGACATCACTTCACGCTCACTAGAATGACTGTAATCAAAAAGACAGACAATAACAAGCACTGGTGAGGATATGGAGAAACTGAACTGCTGAATACATTGCTGGGAGGAATGGAAAATGGTGCAGCCCCTCTGGAAAACAGTTTGGCAGTTCCTCAAAAAGTTAAACGTGAATTTTCAGTACAACCCAGACGTTTCATTCCTAGGACTCTACTCAAGAGAAATGAAGATGCAGGTCCACAAAAAAACTTGTAAGTGAATGTCACAGCAGTATTATTTATAAGAACCGAAAAGTGGAAGTAATCCGAATATCTATCAACTGGTGAAGGGATAAACAAAATTTAGTACAGTCATACAACGAAATACTACTAGGCAACATACACATGTAATAATATGAATAAACTACAAAAACAATAAGTAAAAGAAGCCAGATGCAAAAACTACATATTATACGATTCCATTTATGTGAAATATTCAGAAGAGGCAGATCTGTAGAGACTGAAAGCCAGATGGTTGCCTGGGGTTAGGGCTGGGACTGCAAATAGGCATAAGGGACATTTCTGGAGTGACAGGAATGTTCTAGAAATAGAATTAGATTATGGTTATGATTGCACAACTCCGTAAATTTACTAAAAATGATTGAACTGTACACTTGAAATGGGTGGGTTTTTTGGTATGTAAACTGTACCTCAATAAGGCTGTTAAATATAAAAATGTGTATGCCGGGCTTCCCTGGTGGCGCGGTTGGTGAGAGTCCGCCTGCCGATGCTGGGGACGCGGGTTCGTGCCCCGGTCCAGGAAGATCCCACATGCCGCGGAGTGGCTGGGCCCGTGAGCCATGGCCGCTGAGCCTGCACATCCGGAGCCTGTGCTCCGCAACAGGAGAGGCCACAACGAGAGGCCCACGTACCGCAAAAAAAAAAAAAAAAAAAATCTGTATGCCTTTTCTTTTTAAGAGCATCTTAGCAATCCTGAAACAAGTTTTCACCTATAACTCAACCTGCTGAGAGCTACCCTCATGGAATAGTTTACTTGACCTCTGATCAACTCTTATTTGACCTTTTGTATTTGATGACTTCCCAAAGGTCTTTCAACATATAATGTTAAAAACACCATGTACACACAGAAATCTTTGTGGATGGCAAAGCTGTTATCTCAAACCACTGAGGCAAATATGATTTTTGTTAATAAATGATACTGGGGCAACTGGACAGCCATTTGGAAAAAGAATAAAATTATATTCATTCATTACACCACACACAAGAATAAACTCCAAATTAAAGACTGAAACGTAAAAAAACAAACTATACAAGAAAACAAGATGGGTAAATTCCTCTTTAACCTGGATGTAGAAAAAGGCTGTCAAACTAAGACTAGAAATCCAGATGCAATAAGACCAATAAATTTGATTACTTAAAAAGAGAAAACTTTTACATGGCAAAAAATATAAGCAAAGTTAAAAGACTACACTAGAAGAAAATACTTGCAACATATATCACAGATAAAGGGTTAATATCTCTAATATATAAAGAACTTTTAAAAATCAAAGGAAAATGACTAAAAATGCTACCGAGCAATAGACAAAAGACATAAAGAGACACTTCACAAAAATAAAAATGACTCAAACATGGGAAGATGTACATGGTTATTACATTAAAAAAATTCCAATTCTCAGGAAATATATATTGAGGTGTGAGGGGTAAAGGGTCATGACATATGCAGTGCACTTTAAAGTAGTTCAGAAAGGATGAAAAAAGAGAAAGAGAGAATGATAAAACAAAGTAAAATATTAACAAGTGAATCTGAGTTGAGTACTATCCTTAGTCTTATAACTTTTCTGTGAGTTTAAAATTATTAGTATCCTACTGTTACTATAACAAATTACCACAAACTTAGTGGTTTAAACCAACATAAATTTATTATCTTACTATCTAGAAAAAAGAAGCTCTAGAACTTTTCTTCCCTTACCTTTTTCTTTGGGAGCCTACCACTTCAGTCAACTTGAGTTCCCTGGCCACAAAAACAGTAAATACTTGGAAACAAAACAGAGAGAACACAAAAGAGCAAGGAAAGAAACACATGGGATACCTAAAGGCAACATAAACTGAAGTCTTTGGGGGAATTGTGAGTCATAAGAGTTCAGACAGGCTTTAACTGTATTGTAGATTATATAATGCATATGAAACCCTACTGGACAGTCTTTTAATAAATGGAGAAACACCCTAAATTTTACCCTGCCTAGGAATGTCATCTACCAAGAAAAGCTTTTCTCTTACTGAGCTATCTAAATTTAATGTGGAACCAAACAATCTTCAAGGCAATGGCATAGATCTCTAGAGCCACTATTTTTCTTTGCTTGGAATATATCATATTTCTACCCGCAAGCTTCTTCACTGTAATGAATACAGGCCAACAACAAATTCTTTTCTCCAGGGGTTTAATTACACTGGGCCCTGCTCCAAGTTCACCATTACTCGGAGCCAGAACTATTTTACTTTATTAGGTTGGCCACCCAGGCTGGCGCCTGAAAATCCTAACGGTGGTGACCTTCCACCCAGCAAGCAGAAGCAAAGGGTGAAGTAACAAGAATCCCCTAGGGTGGTTCTATCTAGATTGGGGGGTTGGGTTCTTTATGGCTAAGTCATATCTATGAGCCTCAGTTTCTTTATTTGTTAAATAAGACCTCATATAAGGAAAAAATGCATGCAAAAGCTACCTCCACAGAAAGCTTATGTGCAGGCCTAAGCCCCAGTTCAGAGTTCAAAGTCGAGTTCTAACTCAGCAGTCCTAGGTGCAAGACCTTAACCCTCTCATTCAAACTGCAGCTCCATGATTTATCAGCAGTCACCACATGATCACAGTGCCTTCACTGATTTCACTTTTAATCCAGCTCTCGGGGTCCACGGGGGCAGAACTGCTGGCAGTGCTATCAGAATGAACAATTAACAAGGAATAGTGAAATCTAAAAATGTCATGCTTGGGGAAAAGGCCAGTAGAGAGAAGTATGGATTAGCCCACTTTTTTTTCCTTAAAGCCCCAGTAAGAACTCAAACCATTCTGTCCACACAGTTGGGATATAACATAGGTACATCTGCCAGAGCTATCAGCTGGCAGAAGTGAAGCCTCTCTTCAGACTCAGATCCCAAAGGTCATGCTCCATTACATGAGAGTTAAGAAAAGAATGCCTATGAATCTGATCCAAATGTGTAGCACCCAGAACATATATAATGTACAGCACTTGGCCTTGACAGTACGTGCTGAGAGCCAGAAACAAAAAAAATAATCCTCAAATTATATTCACAGATATCATCTTCCAGGAATTCCAGGCATAACAAAGGTTTGGGATTTAGCTACAAAAGGCTTCTAACCTGGAATACAGAGTTTAGGGTTCTAATTCCAACTCTGCTATAAACCAGCTATGATCAGGCAAACCATCTCACTTCTTTAGACCTTGGTTTCCTTCTCTGTAAGATGAGGGAGATGGCCCAGTTTACCTCTAACTCAAAGGTCCTATAGATTTTTTACATGCTCTCACAAAACCTATAAATAAGTACAAAACAGGTATTTGTGAGGGGTCTACCAATTCACTTCCTGATATTCTACGCAAAGAAAGAGAGGAAATAAGTACGGAAGCCTTCCCCTATGCTCATTATATTTTCTTTCTTTTTTATGGCCAAATCCCAGACAATCACTCCTGAGTGGGTGATATATACCTACCTCATTCACATAGAAAAGTTATTCATATAAGACTGGTGAAAAGAGCATTTGGCTTTGCAACCAGATAGGCCTGGTTTCAAATTCTATTTCTGCTACCTATCCATAGTATTACTTGAGGTGAGTTACTCACTGCTCTGAAACTCAATTTCATCATCTCTAAAACACACATTTCCTTCTCAGGGTTGTTCTGAAGCCTCTGGCACATAGTAGTATGGAATAAATACAGGCTTTCCCCCTTCTTGCTTTTTATATGACTAGGCTACACTCTAAACAAATGCCATCTTTACTCTTCCTTTTAAAGCACCCTCAAGAGCTAATTAGGCTCTACTGAGTCATTTCTATCCTTTAAGACTGTTCACAAATGCTGACTTTGATTTGAGAGTCTCTGTATGTTATTAATCAAATAATCGTTATGCTGAATAAGCTTCAGAAAACAGGGTTTTGACTCTTCTATCTTATAAATTCTATCCAGACATACTTACAGGAAAGTGGAGAGGTTCTAAAAAACAAAGGACAAATATTCAAGGATCAGCTTTTACAGTGACCAGAAAAAATGAATGTTCTCACGCATGGTCTAAATATCCTTACCCACCTGAAAAGGAGCAAAAAGCATCTCCCCTTAACTAAAGGATACAACTCTCTTATGTTGATAAGCACAATGATTAGTTAAACATACTTTTCTAAAAACTTAACTATTCCTCTATAAGTTACTTGTAAGCACTAGCTGGCAATCCATCTACCAACCTACATTTATTCCCAAAGACAGACAATGATCACTTAAACATTAGTGATGAGTTAATGGTACACCTCCTATTCAAGTCAGATCCTCCGCTCCTTCTTGATGCTACACTTACCCTCATCTCCTATACGGTAATCCGTGCTATTATTACAAGAGCAAACACAATACTAACTATGCACCATACTCTGCTCTAAACACCTTAAATTTATTAACTCATTTACTCTTCACATCAACACTAAAGGTAGGCACCATTATTATCCCCACTTTAGAGAGATCTCTAAAATATCTCTGGAACATATCCCCTCCTGAATATGCCACAGGCCTTTGTCTTTTTTTTTTTTAATTTATTTTTGGCTGCACTGGGTCTTTGTTGCTGTGCGCGGGCTTTCTCTAGTTGTGGCGAGCGGGGGCTACTCTTTGTTGCAGTGTACGGGCTTCTCACTGAGGTGGCTTCTCTTGCTGCAGAGCATGGGCTCTAGGAGCGCAGGCTTCAGTAGTTGCAGCATGTGGTCTCAGTAGTTGTGGTTCGCGGGCTCTAGAAGCACAGGCTCAGTAGTTGTGGCGCATGGGCTTAGTTGCTCCGTGGCATGTGGGATCTTCCTGGACCAGAGATTGAACCCATGTCCCCTGCATTGGCAGGCAGATTCTTAACCACTGCACCACCAGGGAAGCCCTTAGTCTTTTTTTTAATAGATGGTATCAATAGTCTCTAACTGGTAGATGCCTCTCGTACCCCACTCCTTAACTCTCAATCCATCCTCCACACTGCCTTCAGAGGCAACTACAATGCTAAGTTAATCACATTAGTCCCTACTTAAAATCTTTGCCGGTTCCTGAGTATAAAATACATTCAAAATCCTTAATCCACACATGACCTTTCACAACCTGGATACCATTCACCTTTCCACTCTTGACTCCTACCTCTTCCCTACCCTACTCACTTTCCAGGTTGCAGTCTTAACAAACTCCTAACTCTTCCCTGAACACAGCAGACTAGAACACCTCCATACCTTGCAAGTGCCAGTTCCTCTGCCCAGAATGCTCATCCCCCTTTGCCAGAACTCTTGTTCTTCTTTCAAGACTCAATTCAAGTGTCACCTCCCTTAATAAGCCTTTTCCAACCACTGGAGAATCTCTCCTCTGTGAACCCACTGCACTCCCTCTAATAGCACTTAACTCACAGTACTCTAACTATTTCTATAAGAACACTGTTTCCCCCCAGTAGAGTATGGGATCCATAGGGTAGAGTCCATTGTTAGCACAAAATATATAGTTTGGACAATGGTAGACATTTAAAAAATAGTGAATGAATGAATAAAAGATAAACACTTACTCACAACAATCATCTCCATCCAAATGGTACACTATATGAATCTTGTAACATCTCCTTTTCTTACTTTCTCACCTAACATTAGAACTCAGGAGTTCACAACTTTTATTACAACCAAAGACAACTACAGGCACACCTTGTTTAATTGTGCTTCGCTTTACTGTGCTTCGCAGATATTATGTTTTTTACAAATTGAAGTTTTGTGGCAACTCTGAGTGGAGCAAGTCTATTGCTGCCATTTTTCCAACAGCATTATTTTTAATTAAGGTATATACATTTTTTAGACACAATACTATTGCACACTTAATAGACTATAGTAAAGTGTAAACATAACTTTCATATGCACTGGGAAACCAAAAAATTCATATGTCTCACTTTATTGCAGTGGTCTGGAACCAAATGCGCAATATCTCCAAGGTATGCCTGTATCTGTCTTCATTCTAAATTAGTTCACAAGATAATTACAAATCCTACAACTCCCCTTACACATGAAAAATCCTAAATTATCCACTAAAGCTTTTATATATAAATTTTCTTCTTCAGTGAATAATACTAAATGGAAAAAACTAATCCTAACTTGGGGAGAGGGGATGGACCCCAAATCCATTAGCCATTTCTGCCCAGTGTCAGCCTTCACACCACAGTATGAGCAGAATGATGTAGTTTTTGTTCTATAACCTGTTCAGGTTCTCCAGGCAGCCTGAGAAATCCCCTGTTGCTTCAGACAGATCTACAAAGCCTTCAGAATGCTCCACCAAACACAGTTTTGAATTACTATTTTTCATTACTGATGTGCTTTTCTACTGGACCCTGCTGTGAGATAAATTGGAATTATATTAGCATTACTAGCTATAGATAGATAGAGAGATATACAGGGTTTTAACATACTGCTTGAACTTACAGACAGTGAGACATCTTTGAATCTTAATGCAAGAGAGGAAAGAGTGAAAAAATAAGGTGCAGTTCATCTGCAGATCACATAGATGAAAAACACCTTGCTGGTGTCTGTGAGCAGCTAAATCCTACGTTAAATACTCAGGCTTAGGGAGCTGAAGCACAAGGATAAGGATGATGATGTCTGTAGTCAAACATTTCTTATATAACTGATCAGCACAAAGAAAAGTGATTTCAGGAAATGTTATTCTAAAAGGTAAATCCAGGGTTCCCTTAGAGAGTCAAGGATGAGGTCAAGGACAAGCATGCTACCAAATAAAGAGAGAAAAGGGGCCCACTATTTTAAGGGAAGAAAAGAGTTCAAGGAAGGGTGAGGGAAGGATAGGATGAGAGCCGTGAGTAGAAAAGTCAGCTGTGTCAAAAATGTGACCCTCACAACAATGTTTTAAAATGAACATTAATAGCTACAGTAGGCAGAATTCTAAGAATGACCCTCAAAGACCCTTAACCTCATATAATCCCCTCTCCTTTGACTGTGGGTGGAACCTGTGCATGTGATATCACGGCTGTAATTATACTCAGTTATACGGCACAACTGACCTTAATCAGGCAGATTATCCCAGTAAGCCTGACCTATACACATGAGCTCTTTAAAAAGCAGAGTTTTCTCTGGCTGGTGGCAAAGTCAGAGACTCAAAGCACAAGCAGGATTTGACAGAAGTGAGAAGGGGCCCATGTCAAGGAAACAGGGACCTCAGACCTACAGCCACAAGGAACTGAATTCTGCCAACAATGTGAATGAACTTGGAAGTGGATTCTCCTCCAGGGCCTCCAGATAAGAGACCCGTCTGGCCAATACCTTGATTTTGGCCTTGTGAGACCCAAAGCAGAGAACCCTCTCGAGGCCACCAGGTCTTCTAATCTACAGAGCTACTACAATACTGTGAGATGATAAATGCGCGTTGTTTTAAGCTGCTAAGATTGTGGTAATTTATTACACAGCAACAGAAAACTAATATAGAGTGGGGTATAAATGTAATCTAATAAATTCCTTTTCCAATATTACTTTTCACCTCAGAGATCCCAAAAGGACTTCTTTTATTTGACATAAGCTGCAAAGGACGATAAATTTACCTTCTCAAAGAAAGAAAAAAAATTAATATTATTAATGAATTTTTAAAAGATAAAGAATCTCACCTCCTTCAGTCCTAATACAGGAGTGAAGATGGATATCCCTAATGAACGAAAGTCCTTCGTAAATAATATCATATCCACATAATATCTTTTAACTATTAGGGAACAGAATATGATTTGGAGTTGAAACACCCAAGCACAACTGGGAAGGCTCTGCTGCTGTTTTTTGAATGCTCAAATACTGTACAAATTACTACCTAATTCTACTCAAGGCTAGTCCCAAGGAAAATACCTGCTGAAAGATTGGTACAAGTGGTTAACAGACAAGCAACCATCAAAAGATCTTCAATTTAAACAGTTATTTTTTGGTAGGGTTGTTTTTTGGGGTTTTTTTTTGGCCATGCCATGCAGCATGTGGGATCCTAGTTCCTCAATCAGGCATTGAAACTGTGCCCCCTGCACTGGCAGTGCTGAGTCTTAGCCAGGAAAGTCCCTAAACAGTCTGGTTTTTTTTTTTTCTGTTCAAATAATTTCCCACAGTGACTCCCAGGGCTAATTTCAGCTATTTGTTCTATTGGATTGTATAAATTACAGCCATTACTAGGTCCTACACAACTTTGTATCATCTATCTCACTTAGCATGGTGGCAACCACTAGCTGTGGTACCCTGTGGTACCTTGGGAAAATTATCCTCTCTAAACTTCACTTTCTTAATCAGTAAAATGGAAAATCAGTATCTACCTCATAGGGATGGACAGAAGATTAAACAAAATAAGCATAGGAGGCACTTAGAACACTGTCTAGCACAACACAACAGCTATTTTTTATCAGATCAAGGTCAATTAAGTAAATAAAAATAATGGTAAACTCAGCCTTGTTTACAATATTACAAATTATTATAAGAAAACATGTATGGATAGCAGCATTATTCATAAAAGCCCAAAAGTAGAAACAACCCAAACATTCATCAAGTGATGAATGCATAAACAAAATGTGGTAGAGCCATACAATGGAATATTCCTTGGCCATAAAAAGAAAATGAAGTAGCGTTACATGATAAAACATGGATAAACCTTAAAAACATTGTAAGTGAAAGATGCCCAGAGACAAAAGGCCACATATTGTATGATTCCATTTATATGGAATATTCAGAATAGGCAAATTAACAGAGACAGAAAGTAGATTAGTGGTCATTAGGGGCTGGGAAAAGGGGGCAATAGGAACTGACAGCTTAATGAGTATGAGCTATCTTTTACGGGGTGATGGAAATATTCTAGAATTAGATGGTGGCAATGGTTGCATAATGTAGTGAATATACTAAAAACCACCGAACTGTGCACCTATGTTATATGAATTATATCTTAATTTTAAAATGTATGTCTCCTTTTGCCCATGAAGAATTAAATCCTACAGGACTTGCCTCCTGCCATCAATAACTAGAAAACTAGGGCTTCCCTCGTGGCACAGTGGTTGAGAGTCTGCCTGCCGATGGAGGGGACACGGGTTCATGCCCTAGTCCAGGAAGATCCCAAATGCCGCGGAGTGGCTTGGCCCGTGAGCCATGGCCACTGAGCCTGTGCGTCTGGAGCCTGTGCTCCGCAACGGGAGAGGCCACAATAGTGAGAGGCCCACGTACCGCAAAGAAAAAAAAAAAACTAGAAAACTAGATAAAACACATAAAACAAATGGTTTCAGACACTGGATAACAGATGGTGCTAGACAGACTGAGCCCCATCTTGGCTTTCTGAATGGAGACAATTTCCACATAGGGGCACAGAGTGGGGAACCCAAACAGAGCCCAATGATCCCAATGAACTGAGGGGACAATTCAATTCAATTCTGGAATTTGGTGATGCAAAGGCAAATAAAATTTGTAGGACCAAGCACTGAAGAGGAGGAAGCCAAAAAAAAAGGACTCCAGAAATCAGCATAAAACTCTCTTTGAGACTTTGGCTGAAGGACAATCTGCACATGCACAGGGTGAAATCCACAAGACCAGATGAAAAACAACTACTGGGGAGCTGTAAGCCTAACAATACCCAAAGCTCAAACAGCATGCTAACATTTAAGTTCCCACCAGCCAGAGTAGAGACACCACACTTGAATACACAGAGCACTGAATAGAGATTCCAGTAGGGACACACCTTAGGAGTGAAGCTAAACTAGCCCTAGAGAAAGGAATACTCCAGATCTGCCCTTAAAAGGCTTAAATACAAGCTTTGGAACGATTATGCTGATCCACAAGTAGCTATTTTCCAGAACCAAGGTTCAGACTCTCTAAAGAGAAAAAACAAGATTTGCTCTCAACGGAGTAAATTCACAATGTTCACCACCCAATAAAAATTTAACAGATACACAAGAAGCAGAAAAATGTGACCCCATAAGCAGGTAAAAAATCCATCAATAGAGGGCAGACAGCAGAAGCAAGAAGAACTACAATCCTGCAGCCTGTGGAACAAAAACCACATTCACAAAAAGATAGACAAGACAAAAAGGCAGAGGGCTATGTACCAGATGAAAGAACAAGATAAAACCCCAGAAAAACAACTAAATGAAGTGGAGATAGGCAACCTTCCAGAAAAAGAATTCAGAATAATGATAGTGAAGATGATCCAGGACCTCTGAAAAAGAATGGAGGCAAAGATCGAGAAGATGCAAGAAATGTTTAACAAAGACCTAGAAGAATTAAAGAACAAACAAACAGAGATGAACAATACAATAACTGAAATGAAAACTACACTAGAAGGAATCAATAGCAGAATAAGTGAGGCAGAAGAATGGATAAGTGACCTGGAAGACAGAATGGTGGAATTCACTGCTGTGGAACAGACTAAAGAAAAAAGAATGAAAAGAAATGAAGACAGCCTAAGAGACCTCTGGGACAACATTAAACGCAACAACATTCACATTATAAGGGTCCCAGAAGGAGAAGAGAAGAGAAAGGACCAGAGAAAATATTTGAAGAGATTATAGTCGAAAACTTCCCTAACATGGGAAAGGAAAGAGCCACCCAAGTCCAGGAAGCACAGCGAGTCCCATACAGGATAAACCCAAGAAGAAACACACCGAGACACATAGTAATCAAATTGGAAAAAATTAAAGACAAAGAAAAATTATTGAAAGCAGCAAGGGAAAAATGACAAATAACATACAAGGGAACTCCTATAAGGTTAACAACTGATTTCTCAGCAGAAACTCTACAAGCCAGAAGGGAGTGGCATGATATACTTAAAGTGATGAAAGGGAAGAACCTACAACCAAGATTACTCTACCCAGCAAGGATCTCATTCAGATTCGATGGAGAAATCAAAAGCTTTACAGACAAGCAAAAGCTAAGAGAATTCAGCACCACCAAACCAGCTCTACAACAAATGCTAAAGGAACTTCTCTAAGTGGGAAACACAAGAGAAGAAAAGGACCTACAAAAACAAACCCAAAACAATTAAGAAAATGGTCATAGGAACATACATATCGATAATTACCTTAAACGTGAATGGATTAAATGCTCCAACCAAAATATACAGGCTTGCTGAATGGATATAAAAACAAGACCCATATATATGCTGTCTACAAGAGACCCACTTCAGACCTAGGGACACATACCAACTGAAAGTGAGGGGATGGAAAAAGATATTCCATGCAAATGGAAATCAAAAGAAAGCTGGAGCAGCAATACTCATATCAGATAAAATAGACTTTAAAATAAAGAATGTTAAAAGAGACAAGGAAGGACACTACATAATGATCAAGGGATCAATCCAAGAAGAAGATATAACAATTATAAATATATATGCACCCAACATAGAAGCACCTCAATACATAAGGCAACTGCTGACGGCTCTAAAAGAGAAAATCAACAGTAACACAATAATAGTGGGGGACTTTAACACCTCACTCACACCAATGGACAGATCAGCCAAAATGAAAACAAATAAGGAAACAGAAGCTTTAAATGACACAATAGACCAGATAGATTTAATTGATATTTATAGGACATTCCATCCCAAAACAACAGATTACACTTTCTTCTCAAGTGCGCACAGAACATTCTCAGGATAGATCACATCTTGGGTCACAAATCAAGCCTCAGTAAATTTAAGAAAATTGAAATCATATCAATCATCTTTTCTGACCACAGCGCTATGAGATTAGAAATGAATTACAGGGAAAAAAACGTAAAAAACACAAACACATGGAAGCTAAACAATACGTTACTAAATAACCAAGAGATCACTGAAGAAATCAAAGAGGAAATCAGAAAAACCTAGAGACAAATGATAATGAAAACATGACGATCCAAAACCTTCGGGATGCAGCAAAAGCAGTTCTAAGAGGGAAGTTTATAGCTATACAAGCCTACCTCAAGAAACAAGACAAATCTCAAATAAACAATCTAACCTTAAACCTAAAGGAACTAGAGAAAGAAGAACAAACAAAACCCAAAGTTAGCAGAAGGAAAGAAATCATAAAGATCAAATCAGAAATAAATGAAATAGAAACAAAACAATAGGAAAGGTCAATAGAACTAAAATCTGGTTCTTTGAGAAGATAAACAAAATTGATAAAACATTAGTTAGGCTCATCAAGAAAAAGAGGGAGAGGACTCACATCAATAAAATTAGAAAGGAAAAAGGAGAAGTTACAACAGAAACCGCAGAAATACAAAGCATCCTAAGAGACTACTACAAGCAACTCTATGCCAATAAAATGGACAACCTGCAAGAAATGGACAAATTCTTAGAAAGGTATAAACTTCCAAGACTGAACCAGGAAGAAACAGAAAATATGAACAGACCAATCACAAGTAATGAAATTGAAACTGTTATTAAAAATCTTCCAACAAACAAAAGGCCAGGACCAGATGGCTTCACAGGTGAATTCTATCAAACATTTAGAGAAGAGCTAACACCCATCCTTCTCAAACTCTTCCAAAAAATTGCAGAGGCAGGAACACTCCCAAACTCATTCTATGAGGCCACCATCACCCTGATACCAAAACCAGACAAAGATACTACAAAAAAAGAAAATTACAGACCGATATCACTGATGAATATAGACGCAAAAGTCCTCAACAAAATACTAGCAAACAGAATCCAACAACACATTAAAAGGATCATACACCATGTTCAAGTGGGATTTATCCCAGGGATGCAAGGATTCTTCAATATATGCAAATCAATCAATGTGATACACCATATTAACAAATTGAAGAATAAAAACCATATGATCATCTCATTAGATGCAGAAAAAGCTTCTGACAAAATTCAATACCCATTTATGATAAAGACTCTCCAGAAAGTGGGCAGAGAGGGAACCTACCTCAACATAATAAAGGCCATAGAAGACAAACCCACAGCAAACATCATTCTCAACGGTGAAAAACTGAAAGCATTTCCTCTAAGATCAGGAACAAGACAAGGATGTCCACTCTCACCACTATTATTCAACATAGTTTTGGAAGTCCTAGCCACAGCAATCAGAGAAGAAAAAGAAATAAAAGGAATACAAACTGGAAAAGAAGAAGTAAAACTGTCACTGTTTGCAGATGACATGATACTATACATAGAGAATCCTATAAATGCCACCAGAAAACTACTAGAGCTAATCAATGAATCTGGTAAAGTTGCAGGATACAAAATTAATGCACAGAAATCTCTTGCATTCCTATACACTAATGATGAAAAGTCTGAAAGAGAAATTAACACTCCCATTTACCATTGCAACAAAAAGAATAAAATACCTAGGAATAAACCTACCTAGGGAGACAAAAGACCTGTACACAGAAAACTATAAGACAATGATGAAAGAAATTAAAGATGATACCAACAGATGGAGAGATATACTATGTTCTTGGATTGGAAGAATCAGTATTGTGAAAATGACTATACTACCCAAAGCAATCTACAGATTCAACGCAATCCCTATCAAATTACCAATGGCAATTTTTACGGAACTAGAACAAAAAATCTTAAAATTTGTATGGAGACACAAAAGATCCCGAATAGCCAAAGCAGTCTTGAGGGAAAAAAATGGAGCTGGAGGAATCAGACTCCCTGACTTCAGACTATACTACAAAGCTACAGTAATCAAGACAATATGGTACTGGCACAAAAACAGAAACAAAGATCAATGGAACAAGATAGAACGCCCAGAGATAAACCCACACACATATGGTCAACTAATCTATGACAAAGGAGGCAAGAATATACAATGGAGAAAAGACAGTCTCTTCAATAAGTGGTGCTGGAAAACTGGACAGCTACATATGTAAAAATGAAATTAGAACACTCCCTAACACCATACACAAAAATAAACTCAAAATTGATTAGAGACCTAAATGTAAGACTGGACACTATAAAACTCTTAGAGGAAAACATAGAAAGAACACTCTTTGACATAAATCACAGCAAGATCCTTTTTGATCTACCTCCTAGAGTAATGGAAATAAAAACAAAAATAAACAAATGGGACCTAATGAAACTTAAAAGCTTTTGCACAGCAAAGGAAAGCATAAACAAGACAAAAAGACAACCCTCAGAATGGTACAAAATATTTGCAAATGAATCAACAGACAAAGGATTAATCTCCAAAATATATAAACAGCTCATGCAGCTCAATATTAAAGAAACAAACAACCCATCCAAAAATGGGCAGAAGACCTAAATAGACATTTCTCCAAAGAAGACATACACATGGCCAAGAAACACATGAAAAGCTGCTCAACATCACTAATTATTAAAGAAATGCAAATCAAAACTACAATGAGGTATCACCTCACACCAGTTAGAATGGCCACCATCAGAAAATCTACAAACAACAAATGCTGGAGAGGGTGTGGAGAAAAGGGAACCCTCTTGCGCTGTTGGTGGGAATGTAAATTGATATAGCCACTATGGAGAACAGTATGGAGGTTCCTTAAAAAACTAAAAATAGAATTACCATATGATACAGCAATCCCACTATTGGGCATATACCCAGAGAAAACCATAATTCAAAAAGACACATGCACCCCAATGTTCACTGCAGCACTATTTACAATAGCCAGGTCATTGAAGCAACCTAAATGCCCAGCAACAGACAAGTGGATAAAGAAGATGCAGTACATATATACAATGGAATATTTCTCAGCCATAAAAAGGAACAAAACTGAGCCATTTGTTGAGATGTGGATGGATCTAGAGACTGTCATACAGAGTAAAGTAAGTCAGAAAGAGAAAAACAAATATCGTACATTAATGCATGTATGTGGAACCTAGAAAAACGGTACAGATGAACCAGTTTGCAGGGCAGAAGTTGAGACACAGATGTAGAGAACAAACGTATGGACACCAAGTGGGGAAAGCCGCGGGGGAGGTGGGGATAGTGGTGTGCTAAACTGGGCGATTGGGATTGACATGTGTACACTGATGTGTATAAAATTGATGACTAATAAGAACCTGCTGTATAAAAAAATATATAAAATAAAATTCAAAAAAAAACTAATACTAAACTTTCTTTGGGTTATTTGTATGGAAATATGTTAATATAAATGTTTCAGACATTACATGGCAAAAAATAATCCATCAACAGATATAGATCTAGAATGCTATAATATTATACTAATGGATTAGCAGATAATGACTTTAAATAGCTATTATTTATAAGCTTAACTATTTTAAGGAAAACGTGAGGATACTGAAGAGGAAAAAGGACAATATCAAAAAGAAACAAATGGAACTTCAAGAGATTAAAAAAATAAGTGCAAAAATGAAAATTCCATTTGATGGGATTAACAACAGATTAGACGCCTCAGAAAAAAACAGTGAATTTGAACACGCAGCCACAGAAACTATCCAAACTGAAGCAGAGTGAGGAAAAAAAAAGTCTGGAAAGTAAATGAACAGAGCTTCAGTAATCTGTACACCAACATCAATTAGTCTAATACAGGTGAAATTAGAGTTACAGAGACGAGGAAAAGGGAAGAAAAAAGATATTTGAGAAAATAATGCCTTAAAATTATACAAACTTGGAGCAACATTAGCAAGATGGCACACTGAGAAGATCCAGGCCCTTATTCCCCGACAGAAACAGCAAATAAACAATAACATACAGACCAAAGCAGCTTTGGGAAAACTCCAGAAACCAATTAAAAATCAGCAACAACCAAGCAAATGCCTAACCAAAGGAAAGCTGCACTCAAAATGGTAGGAAATTTCATCTATCCTTTGCCCTAAACCCCTTCCCTAGAACATTACAACAGGTCAGAAGGAAGCCACACAACTCCTGCTCCTCCATCAGGGCAGAAGGAAGAGTGACAGTTGTTTGCAATGTTCTGGCTTGTTAGGAGGCTGCCTGAGGAACTGGTTTCTGTCTTGCCTAACTTGGAGTGCAGTTTGGAACAGTGGTATAATCTGGTTATCAGGTTGGAGGCCACTATAAGAAATGTTAATTACCTGCAGAGGGAGAGAAGGAACTACAGGAGACAGCAGATCTTCAGGTGCCTGGGGACAAGAGATTACAGGCAGAGGAATACAAGAGAACAACTAAAGCTCTAAGAGGAAGCACTGGGGTGAGACCTTAGAGAAATTAAGGCATTTAAAAGCAGCCGTGTGTGTGTGTGTGTGTGTGTGTGTGTGTGTGTGTGTGTGTACACACACACACATACAGGAGAACTGGAACAAAAGCACAAATACAGGCCAAGGAAGATGCATCCCCAGAAAAGGTTTGAGAGGACCCTGAAATAAACCTGAGACAATTTAAGCACCAAAATAATTAAGCACAACAGTAAATTATAAGCCCTTGAGAAAAAAATATAATTTATGAAATCACACAAATAACAAATAAATTTAAAAGTAAGGGGAGGGGCTTCCCTGGTGGCACAGTGGTTAAGAATCCACCTGCCAATGCAGAGGACATAGGTTAGAGCCCTAGTCCAGGAAGATCCCACATGCCACGGAGCAACTAAGCCCGTGTGCCGCGACTACTGAGCCTGTGCTCTAGAGCCTGTGCTCTCTAACAAGAGAAGCCACTTCAATGAGAAGAAGCCTGTGAACCGCAAGGAACAGTAGCCCCTGCTCGCTGCAACTAGAGAAAGACCATGCGCAGCAATAAAGACCCAACGCAGCCAAAAATAAAATAAATAAATTTATAAAAAATAAAAAGAGATTTAAAAAAAAATAAGTAAAAGTAAGGGGAGAAGGAAGGTCCCCTGCTTACAATAGAATGTAGAAAGCTGAATACTAAATGTAGAACAAGCGCTAGAAACATTTTGCAACCATCATGGTAAAGATCAGATAAGGAGCTTCCCTGGTGGCACAGTGGCTGAGAATCCGCCTGCCAGTGCAGGAGACACAGGTTCGAGCCCTGGTCCAGGAAGATCCCACATGCCGCAGAGCAGCTAAGCCCATGTGCCACAACTACTGAGCCTGCACTATAGAGCCTGCGAGGCACCACTACTGAGCCTGTGTGCCACAACTACTGAAGTCCATGAGCCTAGAGCCCATGCTCCACAACAAGAGAAGTCACTGCAATGAGAAGCCCGTGCACCACAACGAAGAGTAGCCCCCGCTCACCGCAACTAGAGAAAAGCCCACGTGCAGCAACAAAGACCCAATGCAGCCAAAAATAAATAAATTAATTAATTAACGAATTAATTTTTTAAAAATCAGGTAAGAATCACCAGTGGATGCTAAGCCTGGGGAATTTTTTTTTTTTAATTCCAGAGGTTCCAAAAAGCAAAACTTGTATTTGCCACATACTGGCAACTATTTTCATAGCATTTGCACTGTACTAGATATTATAAGTAAGCTAGAGATGATTTAAAGTATACAAGAGGATGTGCGTAGGTTATATGCAAATACTATGCCATTTTATATGTGACTTGATCATCTGTGGATTTTGGTATCCACAGGGGATCCTGGAACCACAACCTACAGATACCAAGACACAACTACATTTGCATGTTCTTAGAGTATCTCCCTGCAGACTGCTTATTAGTTGCAAGGAAGATATAAAATACAGTTATTATACTTAGAAGCAATTTGGGCAATATCTTGACTAGATGTAACATAACGTACGAAAAACAGATGAATGCTGTATGTCCCCAGGTGTGATATCCTCAGAAGGACACAACATCACCTATGCAGTACTCTAACTGAGAAAACATAATATCAACTTAAACATGAGGACACATAAGACAAATGCGTAAAAGAATGCTCTGTTGTTTAAAAAACGTTGGAAGGGATGCATTCTTCAAATATGTCAATAACATAAAAGTCAGAACGGCTATGAAATATTCCACATAAAAGAGGCTAAAGGGGGCTTCCCTGGTGGCGCAGTGGTTGAGAGTCCGCCTGCCGACGCAGGGGACACGGGTTTGCGCCCCAGTCCGGGAAGATCCCACATGCCGCGGAGCGGCTGGGCCCGTGAGCCATGGCCGTTGGGCTTGCGTGTTCGGAGCCTGTGCTCCGCAACAGGAGAGGCCACAGCAGTGAGAGGCCCACGTACCGCAAAAACAAACAAACAAAAAAAGATTAACAAAGTTTAATACCCAGTTGCGATTTTTTTTAATTCTCAGCAAACTAGGAACAGAATGGTATTTCCTCAACCAGATAAAGGGCATCGGTAAAAAACCTACAGCTTACATTAAACTTAATGATAAAAGATTGAATACTTTCCCCCTACGATGATCAAGAACAAAGGAAAGAATGTCCCCTCTCACCACTTCTATTCAACACTATATTGGAGGTCCTAGCCATACTAAGTGAAGTAAGTCAGAAAGAGAAAGACAAATATCATATGGTATCACTTACATTTGAAATCTAAAATGTGATACAAATTAACTTATTTATAAAACAAACTCACAGACACAGAAAACAAATTTATGATTACCAAAGGGAAAAGGTGATTGGGGAGAAATAAATTAGGAGTTTGGGATTAGCATATACAAACTACTATATACAAGATAAATAAACAAAAAGGTCCTACTGTATAGCACAGGGAACTATATTCAATATCCTGTAATAAACCATAATGGAAAAGAATATGAAAAAGAATATGTATATGTAGGTATAAATGAATCACTTTGCTGTACACCAGAAACTAACAAAACATTGTAAATCAACAATACTTCAATTAAAAAAAATAAAAAAGACACCACCAAATGTTGGCAAGAATGTGGAACAACCTAAACTCTCATATATCATTTGTGGTAGGAAGAGGCACCACCACGCTGGGAATAGTTCTAAGTTTTATATAAAACTAAACATATATCTGCACTTGATCCAACAATTATACTCCTAAGTACTTGCCCAAGAGGAATAAAAGCATATACTTAACACAAAGATTTTTGTACAAATGATTAAAATAGCTTCATTTATAAGAGCCAAAGACTAGAAACCACCCAAATAGTTGAATGGATAAACAAATTTTGGTACATTCATGCAAAGGAATATACTTAGCAATAAAAAGAAATGAACTACTGTAACACACACCAACATGAATGATGCTCAAAAATGTTATGCTGAACAAAAAAAAAGCCACACAAAACACTATATACTGGAGCCTTCCCTGGTGGTCCAGTGGTTAAGACTCTGTGCTTCCAATGCAAGGTGCGTGGGTTTGATCCCTGGTTGGGGAACTAAGATCCTACATGCTGCACAGTGCAACCAAAGAATTAAAAAAAAAAAAGACTATATACTGCATAATTCCATTTATATGAAATTCTAACAAAGGGAAATCCAGTAGTAACAGACAGCAGATAAGTGGTTGCCTGGAATCACTAGTAGGAGATGAGATAGCAGGAAGCGGAAGTGGCTGCAAAGAGGTAGTGTAAGGGAACTTTTTGGGGTGATGGAAATGTTCTACATCTTGTTTTTGATGGTTGTTGCACTGTTGTACATGTCTGTCAAAATTCATCAAAGCATACTCTTAAAATGGGTGCATTATATTGTTTGTAAGTTGTAACTCAAAAAGGCAGATTTTTAAAATAAAATGGAAAAAACTTTCAAAAATTTTTAAGTTTACATTCCCTTAACCCATGTATTCCAGTTCTAAGAAATTATCCCAAAATGTACCTCAAAGAAACCATCAGCCAAGAACACAAAGATGCATTTACAAAAATGTTCTTTATAGCATTATTTAATAGAAATAATTTCTTTCAATGCTCCATCAATAGGGTATTAATTAAATAATTTAGGGTACATTCATAGACTAGGATACTTCATAGCAATTAGAAGCAGCAATTAGATTTACTTATATTGACCTGAAACATGTTGTTAAATCGAAAAAGTAGGGAGGTTCCTAGTGGCTTAGTGGTTAGGATTCCAGGCTCTCACTGCTGGGGCCCGGGTTCAGTCTCTGGTCAGGGAACTGAGATCCCACAAGCTGCATGGCGTGGCCAAAAAAAAAAAAAAATCAAAAAGGTAGTTACAAAACAGTGTGTGTAACTTAATTTTAATAAATGTATATAATACATACATATGTAAATTCAAAAACGTATGAGCCAACTTTATACCAAGAGATGTCATCTTTTTCTTATATGTAAGAGAATGTTGAGACCACTCCTATTTTAGAGATGAAGAAACTCTCATCAGAGATGTCAAATGAGTGTCAGAGAAATCAAAACAAGACTGAGGGCCACATAGTCTTTCAGGAAACAACTGCTATCTCAATGAACAGGCATACATTCTTCAAAGTTTCTACAAAGGAACTCTGCTAAGTTGGAAAAATAAAAGCAGAGTACCAGGGACTTCCCTGGTGGCGAAGTGGTTGAGAATCCGCCTGCCAATGCAGGGGACATGGGTTCGAGCCCTCGCCCGGGAAGATCCCACATGCCCTGGAGCAACTAAGCCCATGCACCACAGGTACTGAGCCTGCGCTCTACAGCCTTCTAACCACAACTACTGAGCCTGCGTGCTACAACTACTGAAGCCCACGTGCCTAGACCCCATGCTCCGCAACAAGAGAAGCACCGCAATGAGAAACCCATGCACCGCAACAAAGAGCAGCCCCGCTTGCCGCAACTAGAGAAAGCCCGCGTACAGCAACAAAGTCCCAATGCAGCCAAAAATAAATAAATTTATATTAAAAAAAAAAAAGCAGAGTACCAGTGGAAAACGCCTACATGGTTTTACAGTCATCTGTCGTTCTAACATCAGAATGAAATTCAGTAAAAACCTTCTTCCATATAGTAAGTAGATAGGGCTTCCCTGGTGGCCCAGTGGTTGAGAGTCCGCCTGCCGATGCGGGGGACGCGGGTTCATGCCCCAGTCCGGGAGGATCCCACGTGCCGTGGAGCGGCTAGGCCAGTGAGCCATGGTCGCTGAGTCTGCACGTCCAGAGCCTGTGTTCCGCAACGGGAGAGTCCACAACAGTGAGAGGCCCGCGACCCGCAAATAAATAAATAAATAAATAAATAAATAAATAAGTAGATAATGGTCTCTTATTAACTCTTTTATGCTGTGCTTACTTCCCTGCTGTTAGCAGGACTTGATTTAAAAGCAGGAAGGCATACCCTGAGAAAACCGTAATTCAAAAAGAGTCATGTACCAAAATGTTCATTGCAGCTCTGTTTACAATAGCCAGGACATGGAAGCAACCTAAGTGTCCATCACCGGATGAATGGATAAAGAAGATGTGGCACATATATACAATGGAATATTACTCAGCCATAAAAAGAAACGAAATTGAGATATTTGTAGTGAGGTGGATGGACCCAGAGTCTGTCATATAGAGTGAAGTTAAGTCAGAAAGAGAAAAACAAATACCGTATGCTAACACATACATATGGAACCTAAGGAAAAAAAAAAAAAGGTCATTAAGAACCTAGGGGTAAGACAGGAATAAAGACACAGACCTACTAGAGAATGGACTTGATGATATGGGGAGGGGGAACGGTAAGCTGTGACAAAGTGAGAGAGTGGCATGGACATATATACACTACCAAACGTAAAATAGATAGCTAGTGGGAAGCAGCCGCATAGCACAAGGAGATCAGCTCGGTGCTCTGTGACCACCTAGAGGGGTGGGATAGGGAGGGTGGGAGGGAGGGAGACGCAAGAGGGAAGAGATATGGAAACATATGTATATGTATAACTGATTCACTTTGTTATAAAGCAGAAACTAACACACCACTGTAAAGCAATTATACTCCAATAAAGATGTTAAAAAAATAAAAAAATAAATAATAAAATAAAATAAAAGCAGGAAGAAGACAATGTCAGTATGGAGTCTCCCTGAAAGCAGGAAGGAAGTACTTTGGACTGATTAAGGCCAGCATGACATTCATAGTGGCCAATCTCATTCCAGCTGAGTTAAAGTAATCATTCCAATATTTGCTCCCTGTCAGCCCTTGTCAGGATCCAAAAGAAAACCGAGAAACTGTTCACACATATACACACACACACAGAAAGAAAAAGGCTAATTTATTATAATCTGCTTGTCAAATATCAAGTATTTGTAATACTCCAAAAAATAAATAATCACTGAGCTTCAGTAAGTGGTATTTACAAGGCAAAACAACTCCAAAACTTACCAGCACCACCCCCACAAAATTTACCAGACCATACTGAAACTTCCGCTTTTTTTTTTAAACACCTTTATTAGAGTATAATTGCTTTACATTGTTGTTAGTTGCTACGGTATAACAAAGTGAATCAGCTATATGTATACATATATCCTCATGTGCCCTCCCTCTTGCGTCTCCCTCCCACCCTCCCTAACGCACCCCTCTAGGTGGTCACAAAGCACCGAGCTGATCTCCCTGTGCTATGAGGCTGCTTCCCACTAGCTATCTATTTTACATTTGGTAGTGTATATATGTCCATGCCACTCTCTCACTTCGTCCCAGCTTACCCTTCCCCCACCCCGTGTTCTCAAGTCCATTCTCTACATCTGTGTCTTTATAACTTCAGCGTTCTTGATCTTCTCCTACCCGACCCTCCACTCCCACTGAGAATGAAATCATCTTGCTATGAAATGTTAAGAGGAAAAAAGATACTGATGGTTTACTAATGACAATTAGTAATATTCTGATGGTTTACTAATCATATATATGTATGCATACACATATATATAGTATTTGTGTATTGAACTTATAAATGTACCTTTGTTCAAGCACATAAATGCCAAAGAAGTCATCTAAAAATAGATTATACAATTCCATACTGTCTACTCACATTTGCCCAGTCTGAATCTTCTCACCATCATAGCCTCCTTCTTAAATAATTAAGTTGACCAACTGTCACCCCCGTCCCATAAAAGTACTTGGATTCTAATACTTCTATATCTGCATACCTATATCTCACTATATTCTAAAACCTAAGACCCAGCTTGAGCAATGTGGACAGGACAAACAAGAGCAGGGAAAAAGAGAAGGAAGAAAGGATTTTGTAAAAATTTTCACCAAAAACATTTTCACTGACCTTGCCCACAGCTATCAAATATAGCACTCACCTACTCTGAATACTCCAAGTAATACTAACAATTTTAACCTAACCAGCCATAAAAATATCAGGAGTAGCAGTCACCATTTATTAAATGCTTATTCTGTATCAAGCACCATGCTGAGTACTATATGTTATCTCAGTTAATCCTTCCTACAACTCTCCAAAGCAGGCTGTAAAAATTTGGAGAGGTTCACTTGCTCAAGTCTACACAGATAGAGGAATCCAGAATCAGATGTATGTCCATCTGTCTCAAGAACCAAAATAAATAAATAAATAAATACTAACCACACTTCTATTTTATTCCACATGCTTTTATTCCTCTCTTTATTACAGGATTAAGAAAACAGAGCATGGGGCTGCCCTGTGGTTAAAAATCTGCCTGCCAATGCAGGGAACACAGGTTCGAGCCCTGGCCTGGGAATATCCCACATGCCGCAGAGCAACTAAGCCTGTGTCACACAACTACTGAGCCTGTGCTCTAGAGCCCATGAGCCACAACTACTGAGGCTGCATGCCACAGCTACTGAAGCCCGGGAGCCTAGAGCCCGTGCTCCACAACAAGAGAAGCCTGCGCACCGCAAGGAAGAGTAGCCCCCGCTTGCAGCAACTAGAGAAAGCCCGCGTGCAGCAACGAAGACCCAGTGCAGCCAAAAATAAAAATAAATAAAATAAGTAAATTTTAAATAAATACATAAAAAGAAAGCACAGCATGGACATCCATATGCAAAAAAATGAACCCCGACCTAAACTTTACAACTTACACAAAAATTAACTAGGTCACAGATCTAAATATAAAAAAGCAAAACCATGAAAATTCTAAGGGAAAACATTTGTGACTTAGGGTTAGGCAAAAAGTTCTTATATATGACATCAAAAGTTCAATCCATAAAAGAAAAATTAATAAATTGGACTTCATCGAAATTTAAAACTTTTGCTCTGTAAAAGTCACTGATAAAGAGAATGAAGAGATAAGCTACAGACTGGGGAAAATATCTGGAAATCACATATCCTTGAAAGGACTTGTATCCAGAATATATATAAAAGAACTCTCAAAACTCAACAGTAAGAAAACAGTTTTAAGTTGTGTAAAAGATAAGAATACCTCACCAAAGCAGATAAAAGAATAGCAAAAAGGCACATTAAAAAAGATGTTCAGGGCTTCCCTGGTGGCACAGTGGTTGAGAATCCGCCTGCTAACGCAGGGGACACGGGTTCGAGCCCTGGTCTGGGAGGATCCCACATGCCGCGGACCAACTGGGCCCGTGAGCCACAACTACTGAGGCTGCAAGTCTGGAGCCTGTGCTCCACAACAAGAGACCGCGACAGTGAGAGGCCCGTGCACCGCGATGAAGAGGGGCCCCCGCTCACTGCAACTGGAGAAAGCCCTTGTACAGAAACGAAGACCCAACACAGCCAAAAATAAATAAATACATTTAAAAAAAAAATGTTCAACATCATTAGCCATTAGAGAAACACAAATTAAAACCACAATAAGAGGGACTTCCCTGGTTGCAGAGTGGTTAAGAATCCGCCTGCTGGGCTTCCCTGGTGGCGCAGTGGTTGAAAGTCCGCCTGCCGATGCAGGGGACACGGGTTCGTGGCCCAGTCTGGGAGGATTCCACATGCCGCATAGCGGCTGGGCCCATGAGCCATGGCCGCTGGGCCTGCGCGTCCGGAGCCTGCGCTCCACAACGGGAGAGGCCACAACAGTGAGAGGCCCGCGTACCGCAAAAAAAAAAAAAAAAAAGCATCTGCCTGCCAATGCAAGGGACACGGGTTTGATCCTTGGTCCAAGAAGATCCCACATGCCACGGAGCAACTAAGCCCATGCACCACAACTACTGAGCCTGCGTTCTAGAGCCCACGAGCCTCAACTAGTGAAGCCCGCACACCTAGAGCCTGTGCTCTGCAACAAGAGAAGCCACCACAATGAGAAGCCTGCACACTGCAACGAAGAGTAGCCCCTGCTCGCCGCAACTAGAGAAAGCCCACACACAGCAACAAAGACCCAATGCAGCCAAAAAAAAAAAAAACACAATAACATATCACTACACACTTATTAGAATGGCTCAAATGAAAATGCCAACACCACCAAATGCTGGCAAGGGTGCAGAACAATTGGAATTCTCTTATGCTGTTGATGGGAATGCATAGTACAGGCACGCTGAGAAACAGTTTGGTAGTTTCTTATGAAGTTAAACATATACCTACCATATAACCCAGCAATCCCGCACCTGGATATTTACTTTAAAGAAATGAAAACTATGTTCACATAAAAACCTGTACACAGATGTTTATAGTAGTTCTATTCATAACTGCCAAAAACTGGAAACAAATTAATGAGAGGGGACAAACTAGTGAAACATACCACAACTCGGATGAACCTGAAAGCCAAAACCAATCTCAAAAGGTTACATACTGTATGATTCCACTTATATGACATTCTCAGGAAGACAACACTATAGTAACCAAGAGGAGATCAGTGATTGCCAAAGTATGGGGTGAGGAAGAGGTGACTGTAAGAGACAACATGAGGAAGTTTTTTGGGGGAGTAGAGCTCTTCTGTATCCTGATTGTGGTAGGTGGCTACAGAAACCTATACATGCGTTAAAATGCATAAAAATACACCCACAAAGTGCAGAATAGTGTGGATATTAGGATGATCCCTTTATGTCTTCAACATCCTTTAAAGGATATTTCTGTAACATAGAAACTTATGTGCTTATATGTCTATTTATTTTTTGCAGTTCAGAATTAAAAGAAACCGTTAGAAATGGTTCCCTTTTTCAGTGGGAGAAGAGACTTGTATCTTTCTACTGTTTGAATTATGAGTCACTTTTGTACTCTTCTTTATATTTTTTCTTTAACTTTTTGTTTTGTTCTGTTTGCTGCTTACCATGGAGCACTTCTCCAGTACTTCCTCCTGGAACTTCAGAAATCGCTCCTGAACCTCAGCTTCATTGAGGAAAAAGGCAAGGAAGTGAGTGAAGGGCTGCTTTCTTCTAAAAGTGAGCAAAAGAACATCAATCCGAGTTCGGGCTGAAATTACACCACTTCGATGCTGGCCAGTGATTACTGTAAGCAAAAAAAAAAAGGCAAATATTAAAATGCTCAAGGACGCTCAAATGGTTGTAAAATAGGTGACCTCTTGAAACTGTCAGCTCTGGAGAATAAAATTGTCATGAATGTGTACGTAATTCTTAACAGGGGACAGCACCAAGGGTAAGAAAGCTGTTAATGAATTCAGTCTAAGCAGAATGAGGTTTAAAAACAGAATAACCTCAAGGCCATCTGATGAAGTAGAGAATTGAGTTCAAAAGCTACAAGCAATCCCTCATACCTTGCTGGTATGAATGTAAAATGGTACAGTTGCTATGGAAAAGTTTGGCAGTTCTTTGAAAAGGTACACAGAAAAATACCATGTGACCCAGGAATTCACTCCTAGATAGAAACTCAAAGGAAGTAAAAACAGGTGTTCAAAGAAAAAACCTGTACAGGGACTTCCCTGGTGGCACAGCAGTTAAGAATCCATCTGCCAATGCAGGGGACACGGGTTCGAGCCCTGGTTCAGGAAGATCCCACATGCCACAGAGCAACTAAGCCTGTGCACCACAACTAATAAGCCTGTGCTCTAGAGCCCTTGAACCACAACTACTGAGCCTGCGTGCCACAACTACTGAAGCCCGTGTGCCTAGAGACCATGCTCTTCAACAAGAGAAGCCACTGCAATGAGAAGCCCACACACCTCAATGAAGAGTAGCCCCCACTCGCTGCAACTAGAGAAAGCCTGTGCACAGCAACGAAGACACAATGCAGCCAAAAATAAATAAATAAATAAATAAATAAATAAAATTTTAAAACCTGTACAAATGTTCATAGCAGCTCTGCTCACGAGAGCCAAAAGGTGGAAAAACACAAATATCCATTAACCAATAAGCGAATAAATAAAATGTGGTATTTCCATACACTGAAATACTACTCAGCCAAAAAAAAGGAGTGAAGTATTGATACATGCAAAAACATGGATCAATCCTGAAAACACTGTGCTAAGTTAAAGATGCCAGACACAAAGGCCACGTATTGTATGTTTCCACATATAGTAAATACCTAAACAGACAAATTCAGAGAGTCAGAAAGCAGATCAGTGGTAGCCAAGAGCTGGGGAGTAGTGAGGAATGGGGAGTGATTGCTTAATGGGTATGGGGTTTTCTTTTTGGGTGATAAAATGTTCTGGAACTAGACAGTGGTGAAGGTTGCACAACACTGTAAATATACTAAATGCCACTGAATTCAACACTTTAAAGTGGTCTAAATGGTAAATTTTACGTTGTGTATATTCTACCATTTAAAAAAAGAACAATATATCACACAGAAATTAAAATAACAATAAAAAGTTAAGAACAAAAAGAGTGGAGCTTTCTGTCACGTAAATTTTACCTCAATTTTTAAAAATACTGTGGCAGAATTTTTAGTGATTCACTATAGTAAAAGAGCAGAAGAGGGTCTACTACAGTATATACAATCCTACCCTAACTGTATGAAAATATAAGGTTAAAGTAAAAGTTTTATCTATATCTGTATTGTATGTATGAATATCAAATTTCCACGCCTTGGTATAATTTGGTCTTCTTTGGTCTGGGCTGTCTTTACACATATGTAAACGAAAATAGGGGAAAAAGCCACAAAGCCTTAACACCACTGTCTGCAAAGAAAAAAAATCATTTAGGGATTACACAACCTCTGTTTAAGCAGAGATTAAACTTCTAGGTTCCAGAACTGGCAGTGCTTGGTCCAAAACAGAAACTAAGGAAAGGTGCAGAAGATAGGAGCAATGAACAAAACTGGCATTTTAACAGACTATTTATTAAAGAGGAAAGGACAGACTTCTGAACATAAAATATTGAAGTATTAACTCTAATAATAGCAAAATGTGCTATGTACTTTCAAGACCACAAAGCTTGTTCCTTCCAAGCAACTGCAGAAGTTGGGACAAACAAATGGAATTATTTCTTTAATACTTCCCATTAAAGCACTTGAAACTTTCTAAAGAACAACCTATCTATTTCTTAATAAGAATGAAATTATCATGCCCATTTCGTTGTAGAGAAACAAGATGGAAATTTCTAAGAAAAGAAGTAAACTATGAATGAATTAATTAACAGAAAGCCTAAAAACTGTTTGCCTAAGTAAAAAATTGACATAAGTAATAACCAAAAAATGTAAGAAGCTGAGATATGATATTTCCTAATGACATCATTGATATTTTCAAATAGGATCCTTTGAGAATCCAAAAGACTCAGATGCCCAGTGAAGGGAAGTATCCTAGCAGGCATTCAAATAATGTGCTATAGAGATACTGACAAAGGAGGATTCAATGGTAAACTGGGACAAAATTAAGGGAAAGTAGAAATTATAATTATTTCTGCAAGAGACAAAATATGGTGAGAAAATAAAAGGAAAAGGGATGGAGGAGATGGAAGCTTAAAATTCATGTTTATGTTTTATTTCTGTAAAAATTTAGTACAATATGCTAAATCTATTATTTTCCATTAAGAAGGTGGTTCAGTAGAGAATAAGACTAATAAGACATTTTCATTTTTTAACATAGAAAACTGAAAAGGGCACTTCAAAGGTGCTCAGACTGATTTCCAGAAAAAGATTCAAAGTTGAGCAAACAATTACTAAAAAGCAAATATGATGAGGTTAGAAATATTCTAAAATATTAGAATATTATATCTGAGAGGACCAGAATTTACATGGCATGGGTCTAAAGACTACAATAAGGGATACAGAGAAAGAAAACAATTAAAGGCATTGATGTGAAACTTTAAAAAAACCAATTGCCTAACTACAATGACAACAACACTTTAAAAGCATCTTCTTACATCCCATTGCCTGAGACTTCAAAACAGACTAGACCAGATCCTTATCTAGAGGACAAATTAAAACCTACTAGATCATTTTCTTCTCTAGTTTCTCTAATTTAGGAGAGGCGAAAGAAAATAACTAATTACAGCATATACCACACCAATGCACCGGCAGTCGTGATTTCACATCACAACCCAATTTACTGTAAGCAATAAATTTGATTTTTCTATATACTTTACTTCCCTACAAGACCAATAACCAGTTTATCCTCTTCTTTTTCAGTTAAATTAGTTCCACTAAATTCTTACTTTTAATGATTAGACACACTTATTACTCACACTTAAATATTTGTGCTTTCTAAGTCAAAATGGAATCTTAACAACCTGTCTAACCTTTTCTGAATAAGTTTTGGAATGACTCCAGTATCTTAAAATGGCTAAGGTCTCTACATTTATAGCATGTTATAATTTTTACCAAAATAAAAATTATTATCCATCCGTTGCTATATGCATAGAAAAAATGCAGAACAGATTCAACTATTAACAGCAATTATGGCTGAGGTTCATAACACAAGAGACTTCCCTTTATACTTTATATATAATTTATACAAGTTTTTGTTTTTGAAAGCATGTATTAATTTTTAAATCAGGAAATAAAAAGAAATAAGCTTTAATGCAATTAATAAAATTACTTCAATATTTGTAACTTGAACTTTAACACTTAAGGTAAGACCCAAGTTTTTTTAACTGTAATTCTAAATATTTATTTCAGTGAGAGTCCTTCAAAAATGTCATTAGGGACTTCCCTGGTGGCACAGTGGTTAAGAATCCACTGTGTGCCACAACTACCGAGCCTGTGCTCTAGAGCCCATGAACCACAACTACTGAGCCCACATGCCACAACTACTGAAGCCCACGTGCCTAGAGCCCGTGCTCCACAACAAGAGAAGCCACTGCAATGAGAAGCCCGCGCACTGCAACGAAGAGTAGCCCCTGCTGCTCACCGCAACTAGAGAAAATCCCGCATGCAGCAACGAAGACCCAACACAGCCAAAAATTAATTAATTAATTAATTAATTAATTTTTAAAAAAATGTCTTTAAAGTCCTAAAGCTAAAGTTTGCTGAAGTTACCAAGGGGCTGGGGAAAATTCTAGCACTTCATTGTCCAAAACAGGAGCCCACACGCAGCTAGTTAAATTAAAAGTTAAATGAATTAGAATGAAGCAGTATTTAAAATTCAGTTCCTCAGTCACACTAGCCACATTTCAAGTAATCACAAGTCCCGTGTGGCTAGTGGCTCCTGCACTGGACAGTGCAGATACACAACATGTTCACAATCACAGAAAGTTCTCCTGGACAGCACTGCTCTAAAGTCAACTGCTACTTATCCGCCACAGTGATTATTCTTACACAGCACAAAATGAAAAGAGTACTTATTTTTTTCTCCTAAAACTTAATACAACCTATGAGTGATTATGGAAAATGGATTATTGGAGGCTGCTGCACTTATTCGACATTGAAGAAGCCCTACTGCTTTAGGATGAGTTTTTAAAAATTCTGTCCCTCCAGTGCCTCTCACTCAAAGCCACTTTACAACACAAGCCTATGCCCTTGGTTCACATTGTTGCTTTAGTACAGACACTTTCTGACGTAATTTCTATTGCTAAACTACTCTTCCTCACCTGACCAGTTATTTGAATCAGGTTGTTGTTTTAATTATTATTCTTACTATTTCCTTCCTAGTCTACAAAGCAAGATAAAAACAAGAGAACAACATGGAAAGGTCTGAACTTTATTTCAAATTTGCTGATCCCACTGGTTTTCTCTAATTCTAACTTGAAATAATTCACAACTTCATTTCAAGCTACTGAAGCATGAAAGAGATTTCCTCGTCCACAACAAAATCTGGAAGGTTTATTCCATCAGTGTGTGGTGAAGTATAAAATTAAGGCCCAGGTACTTAATCAAGATAAGGTTGTATGACTACATCTTTCTTCATTTGGGAGACTGACACTGATATAAAAAGGCCAATAGCTACAGAACCACGTAAAGAATATAGTCACCAAACACCTCAGTTGGGTCACATTATTCCATACACACACACAAGTGATTCCAAATATAACATATATATTGGGTCTCACCAATTTCTCCTTCTTGTCCAGGCTTAGGAATGCTTATGGAAGTTTTGGTCTCCACTTCTAGTTTCTTCCTAGTGTCGCCCCTCTTTCCAACTATATGCCTATAATATAAAGAAAATTAATTAACGTAAATCAAAATGTTTAAGAATAAAGAACTCCATCATGTTTAAATCATATGTGGCCAGAGACACTCCTTCACGGAAAAGTGCTTCAGTAAAAACTCAGTATCTGTAGGGGAAATTACAAATCATACAGCTTTATAGAACATACTGCATTACACTCATTGGCAAAATGATATCCTACAGCCAATTCAACCACATAGAAAGAATAACTATGCTCAATGCCTGCTTGCTTCTCAAAACTATATTCAGAGACTTCCCTGGTGGTGCAGTGGTTAAGAATCCGCCTGCCAATGCAGGGGACACGGGTTCGAGCCCTGGTCCAGGAAGATCCCACATGCCGCGGAGCAACCAAGCCTGTGCGCCACAACTACTGAGCCGGGGCTCTAGAGCCCGCGAGCCACAACTACTGAAGCCCACGTGCCACAACTACTGAAGCCCACGTGCCTAGAGCCCATGCTCCACAACAAGAGAAGCCACCACAACGAAAAGTAGCCCCCACTCGCCACAAGTAGAGAAAGCCCGCGGGCATCAACAAAGACCTAACACAGCCAAAAATAAATAAATAAATAAAAAACTATATTCAAAATCTGGGTCTGCAGTTCAGTGAAAGGAAAGCTGGCACAGTCTCACAGGGCACTTGACTGGGTCTACAGTTTGAAGGGGGAAAACCTCGTTCTCTTAGAGAGCAAATTAACTACATTATGAGTTCATCCTAAGGGAATTATCCTTGATTAATTAAATAAAGGTAAAGAGCTTAGCAAAGAGCAGGGTTCACCAGTCAGGACAGATTCAAGCACAGAGAGTAAAGAGGTAATCCTCAGGTTGAATTCAAACACATAGTAGGCATGTTTTGTTTGGGAGAGTTCACCTAAAAATTGGGAAATTTTACCTAAAAATATAGATTTCTAAGTTCTTTTGAAAAATTGGGAGATCTGACTACTCATGGCAAAAACAGGCTGGAACATGAGCGCGTTCCTAAAAATGGACTATGAGCTCATCACAAACCCTGTCCCTCCCTACTGTCTTTCCCTGACCGCACGTCCATCATCTGCTGGCTCATGTGCATTACTTGCCTGGGCCTCTAGCATAAATGATTCTGACAATCCAAGGTTATCTTCTGAAACCCACAGTAATTAGATGTGTTAAAGCAAATGAGACTACCGGATCCCAGGAGAAAAGTTTCAGAGTCTATAAAGCACTAAGAGACCATCACAGGACCATAAAGTTAAGAGATAAAACTTCCTCATCAACAGTATTTCAGCTTCTATGATTTCAATTACAGTATCCAACAGCATGGGTGACTATGTCTAAAACTCTGCATTTGTTTTTTACATGGGGATAACCAAGCCTGGTTATTTCCATTAAGATCTACTGTAGTAAGCCAGATTTTTATAAAACAAGATGTTTAGAAGAGGACGAGAACTCCACAGTTTCAATGTGGTTTTTCTCTGTGTTGGGCTAGGGACTGTGCAGCACCAACTCCATCAGGCCCTTGCCTTTCCAGGCCTTATCAACAAGGGGAGCTTTCAACCAGGCTCCTGTTTGTTAGCACATGGCTAGTGGACAAACTTACCCTAAGTAGTTGGCTCAAAGTGTTATTAATAGTCCAGGCACCTTAGGGAAGTGGTTGAGGTTAAAGACGCTTTAGAATCAAACCTTGGGCAAGTCATTTAACCACTCTAAACCTATTTCCTCACTTATAAAAATGGAGTGAATAATACCTAAGTAACATAAGGTTGTTTTAAGGATTAAATGTGATCATATATAAAAGGGCTTCCTAGTGACTGACACATAGCTCAGTACAGCCCATGCCATCCTCATTAAGCTCATGACAGCATCCTTACAGTTAAGAGTACCAGACCCAAAAGAGGTTTACATGGAAAGTCTAAAACACTCATTACAATAAAATATATGCAGTGAAAGGGTGACTCCTTTATTGAATATGTAAGCGGAAATTCCTGCCAGATCAAGTGGTTCTCAATCTTGGCTACACACTGGAATCACCTGGGGGGCTACAAAAACTAATGATGCCTGGGTTCAGCTCCCAGAGATTTGGACTCAACTGGTCTGGGGTGCACCTAGGTATCAGGAATTTTTAAAGCTCCCCAGGAGCTTTAAATGTGCACCTGAAGTTGAGAACCACAGTATTAGATCCAGTCCGTGGACACGTGTATCACCATTAGGCTTTGATTATAAATTACTTTGGTTAAGTAATCTCTTCCTTGATCCAAATAACCTTACATAAATGATTCATAAGAAAGAAATCTTCCTTGTATGACAATTGTTTCTCAATAAGACAGGAAGGGAGGGAGGGAGGGAGGAGTCTTCCTAGTAAATACTGTCTATTAATTAGGATTTAGCAGAACCAATACCTAATCTAAATTGCAAGTCATCTGGAACAAAATGAGTACTCAGAATATATAGAATTCAAAAGGTCATCAAGTTAGAATCAGATATTTAAGGAATCTTTACACACCTTAGCAGTAGCAAATATATACATTAAGGAAGACATGTTGCATTGATTTTATCAGGAACCTGAGCCACAACTTTCTAAAATCATGTTTCTTAGAAGAAAATGTCACCGGAACCTGAGAGAAAAGTGAGCTGTCAGGATTAACATCTGGTTTCGCATTCAGCCACATTCCATAAGAATTTCATCCTTAATAGGTGTTTCAGAAGATTCTCAAGGTTGACAAAAATGAAACTACTTGCCTCTTGGAGCTTAAAGGTATATGATTCCATATTTGTAGATCTCCTCTCATAGAGGATCAAGGACAGACTTTATTCATCTGGTACAACACAGAAAAAAAATCTATGACTTCCCAGACCAGCCTATCTCCAGAGGCACAAGCCCAAAAGAAGCCAGTCAGCCACATAAGCTAACCGTATTAGTGGTTAATAAGAGACAGAATGCGGTCCATCACGCAAGCAAGCAAGCACAGACTGAAGGGATGGCAAAGCTTCCAAGCAATTTACATATAACGATAACTCTGGAAAAAGCACATCAGTATTTGACAAGCATTGGAGAATAACAGGACACATTCCTACCTTCAAGAAGCTTCCCATCTAGTGGGAAAAATATCAAATAGCACACAAATAAATATAAACATAAGACTGAGAAATGCTACAGAGGAAAAGTAGAGGGTGTTATGAAAACGTATAGTAGGGTAATCAATGTGGCGGTGGGGATGTCGGTGTCAAAGCAAGCTTCCCTAAGGAAGGAGAATAAAACTAGCTAAGGAACAGGAGAGATTAAAAGGCAAAGGGAACAGCATATGCCAAGGCTCAAAGGCAGGAAGGAACACGGCACATGTGAAAAACTGAAGAAAACCAGTTAAGCTTAAGTGCGAAGCCAGGGAAACAGTGGTGTGAACTGAGACTGAAAAATCAAGGCTGGCTAACTCATGTTCAAGATTTTGGCCACTGCTCTAATGGAAAAGAATTCCATCTTCAGAGGAAGGATGTTAATGGGTTTCAAGCAAAGGTAGTAAAATAATCAGGTTTGCCTTTTAAAAAGATCATTCCGCCCTCAATGCGAAGAACTGATTGGAAGAGAGAGCAAGAATCAATGTGGAGAGACCAGTAAGTAGGCTACTTGAAGTAATTCACAGACAAGGCAGCAGGGTGGCTGTAAAGAAAGAGATAAGTAGATTCAAAAGATATTTAAGAAGCAAAATCAACAGGACTTGGTGACACATGTGAAATGATGAAACTGATCTACAATCAGTCCTTAGAAATTCTAGGACATTAAACACTAAACCATTTTATCACTAGTAATCAAGCATTGCAATAAGTGTGGAAAAGAGAAGAATCCACTTCCTGCTATGTTTCCTAGAAATGCCTTCCCTTGAAGCTGCCGGGGGCCTCACTCACTTGTAGAGCAGGCTGGGGGCCTTCAGAGTACACCGGAAACCTTGTGGGGTCTGCACCACCTCATAGCCTTCACAGGACTCTTCTGCACACTCCACGAGACCTGTAGAGAAATGGTAACATCTCGCTCAGAGCTGCTGCTCTATGGACAACAGTCTGCTTTCTCACCAGCTGTCCAACCACTCTCAAGGTTTAAAAAAAGCAATACACACACAAAAAAAACAGTCATACACTTTACACTACAGAACACTGCTCTGATATTCCTTCTGACCTGCTCTTAGAAGAAAAATAAAGAATAAAAAACACATGACTATTTTAAATCTTCCAATCTTGGAACCGTGGAAAAGGAGTATTTACATATCACTATTTAACTGTTTTCTCCCAGAAAGCTAAGACAGTAAAATTTTTTGTACTGTTTTTTCTTTTGGAGATGTGTTTCATGTAACATAAAACTCATCCTCTTAAAATGTACAACTCAGTGGTTTTTAGTATTAAAACACAAAATCACTTCAGTGAATGAGGTAGGAGTGATACTGGAGAACTTGCTCCATACAGCCAAGACAAAGAGAAAGGAGGACGGTGAAATAAAGGAGCTCAAGGCCCCAAGGCAAAAGGGAAACAGCAGGGAGGACCAAGGGGAAGACTATTCCCCAAGGCTTAGGGCCTAATGGAAAAGCTTACAAACCGAAAGGAAAAGGAAGCAGAGAACCTGAAAGGCCCTATTTGTGCATTAAACCCAAGTCCAAGTTAATCAGCCTGAAAATATTGCCCATCTCAACGGTTTAGTTTACTTCTTAAAAATTATCCCTATTTTAAGTAGTAATAATGTTGGTTGTGTATTTGAAACTGCCTGTATATGACTGCAAAGAAGAAAAGAAAAATTACAACACAACAATAATAATAACAACAGCTAACACTGGGCACATGTTCATTTATTTCAATAATTTATAGAAATTACTTCATAGCTTTACAGATAAAAGAACTTCATTTTGCCACAGATTATTAATGGTTAATATTAACAGTTAACTAAAATTACCCCATATTACATTTAAGCCTCTGCACAAAGATGAGACACAACCTGATGTATGAACTGAGAACACCTCATCAAACTCACTCATCTGTCCCCTCAGACGTCAACACAAAGGGAGCTATAAGAGGCCAAACATCTCAAATTTCAGTGCTCACACAGAAATACACTGAAACAAAGAATTGCTTCTACAATACGGAGAACATTTTACTTCTAATCTGACCAAAGATCAACCAGGATTACCTTGATAACAGTCATCATCTTCATCTTCATGTTGATAAGTCTGCTCTTGGATGGGATTCTTCCTGTAAACCCGTCCACCAATTCTTATAAGCTGTGGACGCAGAACTTCCATGATACTTTCTCCAAACAACAGTCCTGTGGAACACTGAAAGATAAACCATCACCTTACCTTTTGTTTTAATCATAAAACCCTACCTCTATTATGTGGATCTTTATGTAAGCCTAAAAGGACATAATTGGGCATCAGTTCACAGTACATCCTAAGCAAATGCAGCATTGTTTCCACTAGAGTTCCCCTATCTAGAAGCTGTTTTAAATCAATTGCTGCATTTTCCACTACACTACTCCACTCCTGGCACACTCTAGACAGTAATTTGTAAGCTATTCAGCATTCCCCCCAAAAATGATTAAAAGATACTGAGCCCATCCATGACTTTGAAAGAGAAACTAGAGATCTCTTCATTACTTTAACCTAAAGAGAGTAAAATGCAACCTTCTGTGCTTATCTAAACATTTGCAAAGTGTCTTACCCTCACTATTTAGCACAACCTTTAAGAGAATTAGGGATATTTAAAACACTTATCCTCAAGGGGAGGACAAAAAAAACCCTAAATTCTTTTAGAGGTGCTAGAAATATATACCCAACAATTAGATCCAGTTGCCTATCAAAACAAAGTTAAAATATGACTTAACCAACATGGTTCTCTAAACCAACACATTGCTGAGGGGAGGAATCCGATTTCCGTAGGTAACTGCTCAAAAACTCTACATCACTCACAGAGAAGCCAAGTTTCCAGTCACCATTTAATGAATCAGTAATTTAGGAAACAAAGGTTCCTTACGGGTTAGCTGTGGTTATGTTTAACCAGTGTTTCTACCACGTATGTTAGATGGTCTTGAAGCCCAAAATAACTTAAAAGAGTTCCCCCCAAAAAAATCAATCCTTACTAAATACACTAATGTGCAATCCAATCTCAGCAAGTAAGTCACTTTAATTGGTAATCTGCTTACTGAACCAAGAGGAGATTTCGTGTTGTGAGAAATAACAATATAAAAGGTAAACAGACTTGAATGTCGGAAGAGGGAGCATAATTAGCAATAGTTTAATGACATTATACCCTAGTGCCCAATTTCCCAGGACCTCTCACACACACACAAAAACTCTCCACAAAAACAGACTTTAGGGCTTCCAGGGCTTCCCTGGTGGCGAGTGTTTGAGAGTCCGCCTGCCGATTCAGGGGACACGGGTTCGTGCCCCGGTCCGGGAGGATCCCGCATGCCGCGGAGCGGCTGGGCCCGTGAGCCATGGCCGCTGGGCCTGCGCGTCCGGAGCCTGTGCTCCACAGCGGGAGAGGCCGCAGCGGTGAGAGGCCCGCGTACCGCAAAAAAAAAAAAACCAACAGACTTTAATGTTAAGATCGGGCCTCAGACTGAGCTCTGGGAGCAGATATAGGGTTGTCTCAGAGACAGGAAACCCTTCATCTACCTTTCCTCTACGGCCCTGGGCTACGAGACTGCTCATTAGGAATGACGGGAAAATAACCAATTTCACCCTGCTTCGCGGTGGTTTGGAGAGAGAAAGAGAGAGGAAAGCAGAAGGCCTGCAATGTCGTGGGGGGAGATGAAACCCTGAATCATAAAAGCGAGCAAAATAAAACGAGTACGTCAAAGCGAGCGAAGAGAAACTGGCTCCACTGCGGTAGGAAAACCTCCGTAGGCACAGCAAGCGAAAGACCCGGAAGGCCTCTTCGAGAACGCGTTCCCAGAGCTTCTCCGCCCCGACCACGCCCACCACTGCACGGGCACGCGCACGCCGCGACCTCGAGCACGCCGCCGCTCTCGTCGCAGTAAACGCGGCCGCTCCGGTTGGCCTTGGGGGCGGGGCTGTAGAGGAACTTGCCAAAGCCGCAGAGGTAAGTGGTCGAGGGCTCAGGGACCCTCGGGAGCTTGGTGGAAAGGGAGTTGATCCCTGGGATCCTACCTGCAGGGACTAGTAAAATGGAGAAAGTAGGTGGAGAAACAGGAGCCTGCCGCAGAGGGCGTGTAAGAGGAAATTTCCTCAGGCCGCACCAGACTAGTGCGCATGCGGACCGAAGGTTTGCGCCTGCGCAGTGGGGCGGCGCCGATGTCGCCCCCTGGGGACCGGGGTCGGGGGATGAACCGCTGGCATTCTGACCCCTCCGCTCTTCTGCCCCTTTCTTTCCACTCGACCTGTTTTTAGCTGCAGCATCTTTTTGAATGGTAATCCAGCTCTTTGGAATGACTTCTTGATGATGGAGTTTAATGATTGCTTGTAATAATTTGCCATTCTACCAGGGTACTTCCTTCAGCGTCTTTTTGATACGGAGACTTTTTCAGAAGGAAGGATTCTTTTTAAGAACATAAGCTTGTATCTGCTAGAAAGGAAAGTAGTTTATGAATACGAGGTCATCCCTATCATACATGAAGTAAATGTGTTGTTGATCCTATCACTGTGAACAACCATGCTGTGTCTCCCCAAATGGCATTGCTCTCCTATAAGAATCTCTACTGCCAATAGTTCTGACTTCCTTGATAGGGTCAAATACTTCATCATCGGTATTTAAACATTCAAAAAAATTTTACTGAGCACCTACCTTAGGCTTGGCAGCCTAATGGGAGAAACAGTTGTGTAAATAGATCCGCAGAATAAGGAAGAAAAAGAAAACGGTAATGGACCAACCCTCGTGACACCAAGCTTCTCTATCCCCTGCATAACCTTTGCTGAGCTGCTAGCTCTGTGTTCTGTTATTTGTTCATCATTCATTCAGGAAACATTGATCCAGGTTCTGTGCTAGGCTTTGAGGGTAGAAAGACAACTCTTTCCCCTTTTCCTAAGAAAGGGGTTCTTCCTAAGATCTTGAACCTTAAAGTCAAAGTGTGGAGTGCATTTTCCCTCTTCCTGAGCAGGCCCTTTCTCCTCTAGCATTCATTTGACATTGACACTCTATGTCAAATAGAAAGAATTAGGACTTTTCCCATGAGTAAGTGTGTTGAAACATAAGTATGAAAAACTGGGATCTGCAGAGGAAAAAAAAGATTCAGGAGTAAATATCCATCAGTGATTTTGGGTAGCTAATATTAAGTATTTACTGTCCCTATAACTGTTCCAAATGCTTTAGTTATATTAACCTTCCTGACACCTCTGGTGTAGGTACTATCATTATCCCCATTTTAGAGACGAGGCAACTGAGAAGCAGAGAGGCTAAGTGATTTGTCCAAAGTCATACAGCAAGTTAAGTAAAAAAACCAGGACATGAACCTAGGCCAAGAGGCTTCAGAGTCTGAGCCCTTAACCAGTATGCTATTTTACCTCTCACATAGCACATGACGTGCCAATAAAGCCATTGCTTAAAAAATGGCACGGCAAATAAGCTTAAAGTCCCTACACCTCAGTTTTGTTTTGTCATCTGTAAAATGGGGGAATCGGATTAGATGACCTTTAAGGAATCTTGTGATTCCTGTGAAATGTTTAACTCATTTAGCAAACATTTATTTAAATCAGCAGCTGCTTAGTATAGGCCAAGCATAATGTTTGGTTCTGGTGATCAGAATGCCTGCCTACATGGAGAAGTTACAAGCTAGTGTTTATTGTTGGTTTCACTTCAACTCCTGTTACCACCTGCTGGTAGCATGCAAAATTTAACCTAAATCTTTAAAGCTAGAAATTACTTAGGTGTATCTTTCCACCTCAGCGGAAAACTGCTTATTTATGTTAAAGTTAGTGCTAATTCTGCACTCCACTTTTCAACTCTGGCTGTTTTGTGTATTTTTTTTTTTAATCTTCTAATTCCTGTACCTTTTTTTTAAATAAATTTATTTATTTTATTTTTGGCTGTGCTGGGTCTTCGTTGCTGCACGCAGGCTTTCTCTAGTCGCATTTAGTGGGCTTCTCACCACGGTGGCTTCTCTTGTTGCGGAGCATGGACTCTAGGCACGTGGGCTCAGTAGCTGTGGCTCAAGGGCTCTAGAGCGCAGGCTCAGTAGTTGTGGCACATGGGCTTACTTACTCCATGGCATGTGGTATCTTCCAGGACCAGGGCTCAAACACATGTCCCCTGCATTGGAAGGTGGATTCTTAACCACTGTGCCACCAGGGAAGCCCTGTTTTTTGTATTGAATGACAGTAGTTCTGAGTTTGCAGGAAGACTACAGTATTCTTTTTAGAAAACATAAACTTTTTAGAATCTTTTGTAAATGTGTAGTATAAGCTTCTGTTTTGAACTTTTTTAAGGAATTGTGTATTCGGTACAGATTTTTCTCATTTACATTTTGACTTTTTGATTTTTTGATGTGACATAATATTAAACACTCACCATTCCTCTAATTCCTAATAGGCCTTGAATTCTAAGATCATTCCTGAACTATTAATATTTTGTTCCAGTTTTGGGCCGCCACCAAGTGATCAATTTGGGTATTACATTTGAATGAAAAAGTTGTGGGGTTTTTTTGTTTTTTGGGTTTTTTTTAAATGAAAGGGCCAATATGTATTTCCTAACCAATTCCCCTTCCTTGGGAACAGAACACACTGTTATTCTGGAATTTTATTTGGAAAATTTTATAAGTGAATTTCTTGGTGTGGTTGGGTCAGGATGTGTCCAAGACAAACTATCCTATGAGGCATGGTTGTTTTATCCTCACCTAATTCATTTCCTCAGTTAAATTGCTACCTTGGCACTGCCGTATCACCACTTCATAACCCATAAATCACCCACAGTCAATCCCAAGTGACATAAACAGTTTGCTAATGGTAGGAAGTAGTGTTTCGAGTAGAAAAACTAAGAATAAACATATTTTCACTTAAAATCCTGAGTGACATTTTGGCCTGAGGCATCAGTAAAAGATCGTGGAGTACAGAGGGTAGAAAAAATTGGAGCTAATTCTTGACTAAACTGTATGCTGGCTTTTATGGCAGCTAGAATGAAATGTTGTCAATCTCACTTCCATAAACTTGCCAATTGCTGTTTTTCTTTCTCTGTAGTGAAGTGAGAATTCTACTAGAGAGGAGATGGCTGCCTCTTCATCCTCCTCAGCCGGTGGGGTCAGTGGAAGTTCTGTCACTGGATCTGGTTTCAGTGTCTCAGACCTTGCCCCACCACGGAAAGCCCTTTTCACCTACCCCAAAGGAGCTGGAGAGATGTTAGAAGGTGATCTCATGCTGCTTTTTGCTGAATAATTGGATTCAGACCTGCTATGAATATTAATTGTAAAGAAGCTATTAAGTGGATTAGAGATAAGTTTGCCCTGATTTCAGCTCCACATTTCATTTCTTGTCCCCGTTTCAAAATAATATCTTTAAAACATAAATCTTTCTCTAGAATCAGAATTTTGGAGCTGAAAAAGACTTTGGAAATCAAGGAGGTCATCTAGTTATTTAGACCCAGAAAAGATAAAGTAATTTGACCATGTGAAAGGACAAAGTCAGCACTGGAACCAGGAATTCTGTTGACCTCCTGCTCCAGTTTGCTTTATCTTGGCACCAGTCTGCTTCCCTATGGTTGGTAGGTTTGATATATTTTTTTCTAATATAATTCATCGACAGATAGATTAAGAGATCCTGAGAGGAAATAAAAACCAATTTACTACTCTTCTATGTGAAGATGACTCTCCTGGCCCTGGCCCAGGCCCATTGCAGGGCAGTGCTGTGTGGTTTTGCTAGCACTGGAGCTGGATTTTCATCAAATCATCCCCCATCTTATTCAGCACACATTTGCAAACTGGCTGGCCAAGATCGGGGCACAGGCTGTAAGCATGAAACAGCATTGGTTCCTAGAATTTATCAGATTCATGTTATTTTAGGATCTGGACCAATAAATTCTTAATAGGGAGCATAAAAATCACCAGAAGAGCTTATTTAAAGTATACCTTTCTTTTGGGCTTCCCTGGTGGCGCAGTGGTTGAGAATATGCCTGCCAATGCAGGGGACACGGGTTCGAGCCCTGGTCTGGGAAGATCCCACATGCCGCGGACCAGCTAGGCCCGTGAGCCACAACTACTGAGCCTGCGCGTCTGGAGCCTGTGCTCCGCAACAAGAGAGGCCGCGACAGTGAGTGGCCCCCGCGGGCTTCCCTGTTGGCGCAGTGGTTGAGAGTCTGCCTGCCGATGCAGGGGACACGGGTTTGTGCCCAGGTCCGGGAAGATCCCACATGCCGCGGAGCGGCTGGGCCCGTGAGCCATGGCCGCTGGGCCTGCGCGTCTGGAGCCTGTGCTCACGCAACGGGAGAGGCCACAACAGTGAGAGGCCCACATACCACAAAAAAAAAAAAAAAAAAAAATGAGTGGCCCCCGCTTGCTGCAACTAGGGAAAGCCCTCGCACAGAAACGAAGACGCAGCACAGTCAAAAATAAATAACTAAAATACTGAATACATAACTACTTTAAAAAAATAATAATAATAATAAAAAATAAAGTGTACCTTTCTGGCTCACCTTAGAGATTCCAAATCAAGTGTAGGTTACAGCACAGGAATCTCCATTTTGACCAACATCCAGGGGATTCTCATGAAAATTGTCCTTAAGTGTTAAACTATTCATCATACCTTTTGAAAAAAATTAGCAAAGAACCTATCAAGGATTCAAAATCTACTTGATTCTAGCACATCTGTGCTTAATTATATATTGATCTTTTTTGCTTTAAATATTGCAAATTTCAGTAAGTATATTTAAAAATCTGGAAATGTCTGAGAAAGGTACAAACTGTAGTTAAGAGTCGGCTTTTTGGGGTAATCTTTATTCATTTATATCAGGTATAATAAAAAGCAGAGGTTTGGATTAAGCCAGGACAAACAGAAGAATCATTTGTGACAGGAAAACTTGGGAAGACTGGAACCATAAGGCTTTTTAGAATTGGTTCAAGTCATGATTAGTAGACAGTCAGTTAGTGATACATCTGAGGTGTGTGTACTTCTGTCTTTGCCCTTTTGTTTTCTTCATTTGTGTTAACTGAATACTCAAGCTAGCATCACTGAGTCTGGAGGTAGCGAATATTTGGTGCCTTGTTTACCATATTTGGCGCTAAAAATAAATTATGACTTCAGTTATATGCAGCAGAGACCTGGTATTAAGGACGCTTCCCACAAAACAAACCAGAAGTTGGAGGAACTTAAATTGCTTAATGAGTTTTGTAGCAGCAGAAGAGGAATCATCGTTTAACAATGGACCCTAAGATTGAAGTCATTTAAATTCTAGCTACAGGAGGAATTTAATACAGGAGGTACCCCCTTGGTCTCAAAGCTATCAGCATTCTTGGTCAGTGTACACCAGATTACTTGGAAACACTAAAGAAGAAAGGCTTCTAAAATTACTCTAAATGTTGATATTCTAACAAGTTATAGTTCTATCCACTTCTATTCCATCCCATTATGCTTCATGGGGGACTGTGTTGCCTTTCTACTGTAGAATGAATTTAAATTAAGTTTAAATTCACAGTGCACAGTTCTGATTCTCTTCCTCGGGTTTAAAGTTTCCCCTACATTTTAAAGCTGCTTACATTTAAGGACAGACTATGAAAACTTAGAGATGGTAGCCCTTGAACTATCCTGGTCAAATGAAGAATGTTAAATTGAAAAGAGTACCCTTAAATGTGAGTTAATAAGGATGCTAGTTTGGAAGCATCATCTACCATGTTTATAGGTGATACTATTATGCATGTAATCTAACACACACGAACCTGACCATTTTTCTTACGGTAGTTTAATCGAATACAGGCAAAGCGTGTTTTGTTGGGCTTCGCAGAAACTGTGTTTTTTTTTTTTACAAATTGAAGATTTGTGGCAACCTTGCTTTGAACAAGTCTGTTGGCGCCATTTCTTCAACAGCACTTACTTCGTGTCTCTGTGTCACATTTTGGTAATTTTCACAATATTTCAAACCCCCCATCAGCAGAAAGATTACAATTCACTGAAGGCTCAATGATGGTTAGCATTTTTTAGCAATAAAGTATGTTTTAATAAAGGTACATACATTGTTTTTTTAGACATAATGCTGTTGCACACTTAATAGACTACAGTGTGGTATAAACATAACTTTTCTATGCAAGGGGAAACCAAAAAATAAGTGTGACTTGCTTTATTGCAGTTGTCTGGAACCGAGCCCACAATATCTCTGAGATATGCCTGTATGAAAATAGAGAAGGAATAGTTGCCTCTTCAGAGTAAGGAACAAAAGCAATTAGGAATCAAGGTTGAATGCTGTCTATAATCTTAACAGGTTAATCTGATCTTGCGCCCTCCTAAGTCTAGGATAATAAACCCAAATAACCTTGTGAATTAACTTTTTTGTGTACCTGCTCTCTGATAACAGACATCTCACATAAGCAGTATACTGTACAGGACTTTTCAGCATTCCCCTGCCCTTGGCTAGGATTATCCTCACCCAGTTATTAGTAAGCAAATTAGAGACTGCCTTCCAGCCCACAAGTGGCTGAATTTTAGTAACATTGTAGGCCACTGAAGCATAAATTATCTGCCATTGTCTATTTTCCTGCTGTGAGGTAATATTCTTTTAAATGAATTTGTTAGCATCCTATTTATTGGAGTTGGCAATGGTGTTAGATTTGGACAATTTACTGAACTTTTCACCATTTATAACCTTTACTTGTCCCTTAAAAGGAAAGCTGATGTATTGCTACTTGGTGTGTTACAAAGGGTTTGATTACAATTTCTAAATGGAAGACAGATTGCGCCAGGCTGACTCCTCTGGAGAAATTCCAGGCTTTAGATTGGTACAGATATCACATCTAATAGGATGTGGCTAAGAAGCAGTAGACTTTGTGGTTAACACAGAGCTGCAAATCAGCAAAAGTGTGTTCCGCAGACATATAGAGTGGAAAAGTGATATGCAGGTGCCTTTTTGAAAGATTAGCTTACATCCTTTTGCTTTGAAGTTCATTACCAAGGGAAATATGCAAGTGTTATAATTTAAGCATTTATCCTAATAACACCTGTGATTAAATGTAAGTGGGAGGTAGCACTTGCAAGAGCTTCCAAACAAATCTTGGCCTGGTCCTAACAGCCAGAATCCCCGCTGCCTTGTGTGAGATCCTAAAGTTCAGGATCAAACCACCTGAGAAGTGAGCTCTAATTATCTATGCTTTGCTCTTCCTAAAATAAAACAAATTATAATTTGATCCTTTAAGCAAGGGTATGAATGCTGGCATATTTACACAAAAGAGCCATAATAAGTTGCATCATTAGTGTCAAATGTTCACACAGTCCCTCTTCCCACAGTGGGATTCATAAGTTATTTTCTGGCCATTGCCCTTATCTAAAAAACTCAGTAATATCATTAGCTTACCTAGATCTTTAAACTGGACATCCAGTATAATATTTAGTTAATTGAAAATAAAAATTTTTTTGCTCAATTTAGATGATATGCTCACAAATGACTTACATTCAGCCAGAGGAATGGGGGTGGGAGGAGGGAATAGGATCATATCCCATGTAGCACAGTATTTAGAAAAGAGGTTGGGTTTAAGGAATAACACTCTCCCCAAAGTCTACATCACTATATGAAAGAAACTATATTTTGAAATATTATTCAATATGTATATATCAATGCATAATATATTTCCATACATATGTATGGAAATAATTATATATATTATTTTTGCATCAGTTTTGAAGATAATATTAGAAGCCCTCTTGGTTGTATATTCAAGCTATTTGGATACAGTATCTATAGTTTTTCTTATTTTTTTTACCATGAGCTTCTGAAATAAGGTCTGCCTTGTGTGAAACTCAGCATGAAGCTAGGATGTGTTAGTCCTATCTCCTTGTCACTTAATACCTGGCTGACGCACCAACCCATGATTGATGAGTGAGTGCGTGGCACCCAGTAGTGCTGGCATGAACTACCGCCTAAAAAAAGACAGCTGTGTCCCCTCCCTCCATTTGTTTTAGGATTTTTGCAATAAGATGTCTTCACCGAATGGTTTCAGCTACCCCTTTAAAAGTCACATTTTCCTACATGAGTTCTTTGCCTTTGGGGGTATGTTTTGCTGTATCAGCCCTTGCCTGACAAGGAAAAACATGAACTAGCTTATGTTTCACAGTCATCTTTCAAGTACTGGGGTGACTGAGTTAGCTACCTTCTTGTAGCCAGTTCTTGGCACCAGTACAATGCTAGGTTCTGAAGTTGTACCATACCCTTATGGCCATGCAAATTGCAGTGTTTTGATTCAGCTGGAAAATCAAGGTTACAGTTGGCGTTTACAGAATGAAGCTTCCCAGCAGTGTTTTGTGATGGCCATAGTGATGTAATTTGAAATATAAAATATCAACAATAGCTATTTTTCCTCAGCTTTACTTTTTAGAATGAAAATGATTAAGAGTTTTGGTGTACCTTTGTATTTTGAAAGCACGGGAGCCACATGGCCAAATGTGTCAGCTGTCAGTGTTTGCTTGACATACACAATAGGAGAACATTAAGAAATTGTCAGGTTAGGATGGGGGAAATGTTGACCAGGACATCAAACTGGGGTTTCTTGTTTTTGTTTTTTTAACACTATTTTTAAACTCTTTTAACAAGTGGAGGGGCTATTTTAATATTCTAGGTATAGAAGAAGTAGCTTTTCAACAGTGTTAATTCTAAGTGAAACAGAAGCCCTCTTTGTAAACACTAAAAACTAGACCCCGATTGTAAAAGCAGGGAAAAGAATGGACATGTTTACTAGGTTTATCAGGCACCATTAGATTAAAATGGATTAGAGCAGATTAAAACTTTTCCTCTTCTCTTTGTAGATGGCTCTGAGAGATTCCTCTGTGAATCCGTTTTCAGCTATCAAGTGGCATCTACGCTTAAACAGGTGAAACATGGTAAGCACATGAGTGTTGTGTACTTAACTATGAGAATAAATTTATTGGGGGGTGGGAGAGGGGGACTTAGAAAGGTCAGGGTGCTCTGTAACAAAAACTCAGCAAGGCTATTTAAGTGGACTTTCCAAATTACCTGCAGACAAGAACATTCTACGGTCTTAATCCAGACATAATGTCCACATTGAGGCTTAAAGTTGAAGTCAAAGGGGTTAGTTTTCTAGGGGAGTTAATGCTTCCTACTCCGCTTGTATTGCTTTTTCCTCTCCTTTCTGGAACCTTCTTTTACTGTTGTCCTCCATTGGTTACCATCATTAGCTGCATCTTTGGGTATTTATGTAAGTAATACCTCTTGCTCTAACTGGACTCTTAAGATCCTGGTAGCACCTTTTCTATTCCATCATCCCTCACCAGGTCTTCATTTATGCATCAAGGAACTCTGTTCACCCACCAGACCAGACCATTTCTCCATAGAGAGCATAATGTTGCGGAGGGGAAGCTGCAATTGCCTGTAACCCTAGGTTTTTAGTATACAAATCACAAATTTAGTACACAAATGGAATGGAGGATAAGTACTACTTTTTTTTCCTTTTTTTTTAAGATTAAGTCTTCTGACCAACATAGGGTAAGACCCTATTACTAGAATCTTGAGGGGGAAATCCTTTTAGAAATTATTTTTAAATCAGCCATCATGTTGGTGGTTGATATATCATCTCCTTGATTCTTTACAGATCAGCAAGTTGCTCGGATGGAAAAACTAGCTGGTCTGGTAGAAGAGCTGGAGGCAGATGAGTGGCGATTTAAACCCATCGAGCAGCTGCTGGGGTTCACACCCTCTTCAAGTTGACCTTGCCTGGACAGTCACCTCTGGGGCACAGCAAGTGCAGGTGCAGTGAGGAAATTTTCTTACGGCTTACATAGCCATCCAGAGATTCACAGCTCCATCACTGAATTGTTAATTCACATCCATACTTGGTTTCTCTGTATCTGTCCACAAGCAACAAATACTTAAATGTGTGATCTTACAAGGAAATTTTTTGTTTATTTGTTTAAAAAAGTATTGAGAATCAGATTTAGGCAACTGGCATCACAGAACCAGGAGGTCTGGGTTTAAGAGAGATTAATAAAACTTCACAAGCCAGGACACATGCCAGAATTGGCCAACAGAATGGCATCCCTCCTGTCAATTCATGCAGTTCCTAGAATCCTCACCGGTCAAGTCCGAGGTCAGGATCTGGAGTTATAAAATACAGCATTTCTTTTATTTATTTTATTTTTTTTTGCGGTATGCGGGCCTCTCACTGTTGGGGCCTCTCCCATTGCGCCGGACGCGCAGGCTCAGCGGCCATGGCTCACGGGCCCAGCCGTTCCGCAGCATGTGGGATCCTCCCGGACCGGGGCACGAACCCGTATTCCCCGCATCGGCAGGCGGACTCCCAACCACTGCGCCACCAGGGAAGCCCAAAAAATACAGAATTTCTGACCTAAAACCGTACTTTTTGCAGGTGAATGTGATTTCAACTCAGGACCTGTTCAAATTAGGAATTTTTTAATGTTTGGGATTTTTTTTCTATTTTTAGACATCTAATTCTATAGATTCTATCTTTTTCTAACCTCTAGGCATGCCAAATGCTGGCAAAAAGAATTGCTGTTTTTGTTTTTTTTTTTTGCGGTACGCGGACCTCTCACTGTTGTGGCCTCTCCCGTTGCGGAGCACAGGCTCCGGACGCGCAGGCCCAAGCGGCCATGGCTCACGGGCCCAGCCGCTCCACAGCATATGGGATCCTCCCGGACTGGGGCACAAACCCACGACCCTGCATTAGCAGGCAGACTCTTAACCACTGCACCACCAGGGAAGCCCAAAGAATTGCTTTTTGAATGTTGAAGTTCTGGTAAAAATAAAGCAGTGAGCAAAATCCTTTTAAACACAGAAATCCTGAGTTCATCTTGTTGGTGGGCTCAGGCAATTCTGTAGCAAATAAATCCTTTGAAAGAGCTCCAGATTGGTTTCTTTATCCTTTCAAAGCCTCAGGGATTTGGGATAGGGGAAAGAGGTCAAATTACTTTTTATAAGAAGGGAATATAAAAACCATTTCTCCTAAGTAAATGGTAGATTTGCTTTCTCTCAGGGATATTTGTCTATTTCGAAGTATATGAATTTATCATCAATATCTGAGTAGGTTTTTTACCATGAAAAGGAAAAACCTGAAAAGCTAAGAGGTGTCTTTTGTTTTCCCTCATGGGACCCCAGGGTCCACACTGCACAGTTAGGAGAATCATTTATTAAATTGTATGCAAATTTTGCCTCAGACAGCATTTGCCTTTCTCCTCATTAATAACTTGTACCTGACCTGCTTAGAGTTGGTTAATTATGAATAAATAAGATTCCAGTAGCAATTGGCCTTAATCTCAGGAGTTCAGAATGTTTTAACACATAGTATATAACAGGCAGGTGGTGACCTCATTGCGTCGAAAAGGAATCTGAGCACAGGGAAGTTAAAGACCTGCTCATGGCCACGTAGCCCAGACAGAAGAAAATCTTGGCACTTGGAATAGATTGCAGTTGATTAACAATTCAGCCCACTAACCTTGTCTCTGAAGCACATCAGAACACAAAAATTACCAGTCCTCAAACTCACCTATTTCCATATTAATACTTCTTAACCTAAACTAGTTCCATATTTGAAAGCCATTGAGTTTCCTAACATTGTCCTTTTTGGCATCAACCATCTTTATGATTACCAAAGGAAAAATTTTAAATACGTAGTCTGCAATAAACCTTTAAATCATATTTTCAGTGACAGTTCAGAAGCAATCAGTAACTTTCTCTCATTTGATTTATGTAACTGTACAGCACAGACACTGTATTACCTCATCATTACCCTTTGGTATTTGAACTTACAGAATTTTTTCCTCGGGCTTCCCTGGTGGCGCAGTGGTTAAGAATCTGCCTGCCAATGCAGGGGACACGGGTTCAAGCCCTGGTCCGGGAAGATCCCACATGCCGCGGAGCAACTAAGCCCATGTGCCACAACTACTGAGCCCACGCGCCACATCTGCTGAAGCCTGCGCACTCTAGAGCCCACGCTCTGCAACAAGAGAAGCTACCACAGCGAGAAGCCCGCGCACCACAATGAAGAGTAGCCCCTGCTCGCGGCAACTAGAGAAAGCCCGCGCACAGCACCGAAGACCCAACACAGCCAAAACTAATAAATAAACAAAAACAATAAAATAAATAAATACATTTATATTGTTTAGGGATTTTATAGCTTCATAGCTTTCCTTAATTTCTCCCAGATATACAATTACATTAGCATAGTTCATTAAAAAAAAAAAGAATTGTTTTCTCTTTAAGTTGGACATTTCCTTTTATGACCTTAGAAATTGAAGAGATCCTAGAGTTGAGCAGAAATACGTTCTGAAGCACCTTTCCCCGTGAAGATTCAGCTTCTACTTGAGTGCTGCCAGGAATGAGACCCTCACTACTTGAGGATGGCCCCTCCCTCTCTGCACCTTTCTGTTGGTCATTATGTCTCATCCACAACTCCTATTGCCATGTTTTGGGCTTGAAAATGGACCTGTTGTTGCTCATCTTTCATCCCCTCTGCACTCATTATGTGCCAGCCACTCACAGGCATTAATCATAATCCTTTCAGTAATGCTGTAAGATGTGTAACACCCCCTAATACAGAAGAGGAGCTTGAAGCACAAAGCAGGCATTACTACATGCTAAGGCTGCATAGCTAAGTAAATGGCCAAGTCTGGATTTGAACTCAAAGTCTGCCAGACTCCAAAGCTAAGATTATTTTAGTTGAATCATGTGGCATCCCATTGAGCCCAATCCAGGGCCTCGTACAAAGGAAAATCCTAAAACCTTCTTTTTTCTTTTTAATGATAAAATGAATTAACTACCTGGAGGAAATAAGCCTTGTCACTACCCTCCCTTCTTCCAGTGCTTGTTGATAAAGAGTCTTAAGTACAATGAAGGCCTCTTTCTTTAAGAACTGATAGGAATTAGGGGCTTCCCTGGTGGCACAGAACTCACCTGCCAATGCAGGGGACACGGGTTCGAGCCCTAGTCCGGGAAGATCCCACATGCTGCAGAGCAACTAAGCCCATGTGCCACAACTACTGAGCCTGCCCTCTAGAGCCCGCGCGCCACAACTACTGAAGCCCATGCACCTAGAGCCCGTGCTCTGCAACAGGAGAAGCCACTGCAATGAGAAGCCTGCACACCGCAACAAAGAGTAGCCCCCGCTCACCGCAACTAGAGAAAGCCTGCACACAGCAACGAAGACAAAACACAGCCAAAAATAAAAATAAATTTATTAAAAAAAAAACCAGATAGGAATTAGCTATATGTTAGTATCTACCTAACCTTTTAAGATTCAGTATGATGAAATGTAGTTAGATGCTTAAGGGGTACCTACCCAAGTGAGCAAGGAGGAAGGCAAGAGGGCAGATGGCAGCTAACAACCAGGACTGCACAGACAGCCATCCTAAGAGAGCGGATGGTAACAGTGCCTCAGTGCACAAAACACTTTGCAGCTTCTAAAGCATTTTCATATATGTCGTGTCTTTAGTCCCTCATCAACGCTGTGAGATAAATGAGGCAGGTAGTTTACAGTTGAAGAAACCAGTACAGAGAAGGTAAGGTACCAAGATTATTATCCAAATTATAGTTAATAATATAGGCCTTTCAAATCTTTGTCTCTGTGCCTTCTAGTTCATCGTATACTAGAAAATCTGAAGGCAGAACTTGCTGTTAATAAAGAATTGTTCATGTCGGTTTGATACATAATTCCATATAAGTGTTTTGTCTCATGGTAATGATACATAAATAGTAAACTTAAATAAAGCTGGTTTGGGGACTTCCCTGGTTGGTCCAGTGGTTAAGACTCCACGCTCCCAATGCGGGGGCCCCAGGTTCGATCCCTGGTCAGGGAACTAGATCCTGCATGCTGCAACTACAGATCCCGCATGCCGCAACTAAGACCCAGCACAGCCAAATAAATAAATAAATAAATATTTTTTAAAAAGTAAATAAAGCTGGCTTTACTTTTATGTAGTCAAAAATCTTACTTTCTGACTTTACCCAGGATCAGCATTAAAGTCCTGAGTTTTCACTGATAAGCTTTAATGTGTTAGTTATCAGTGCCATCGCATGGCTGATACTGACCTGGAATGACAGTGGTCTGGAACTCTAAATCACGTTCCTGACCCTAGGACCTCTCTGCTCTGTCCATTTGCTTGCAGTCTGTGGCTTCCCTTCCCCCAAATGGTTGGGAGGCTTTGAATCTCTTGTTCCCGATCAGAACACCAGACACTGAAGTGGTAGAAACTTTGGACCTTAAGGCCAAACCAAAGGTAGGAGAAAGGAGATAAGACCAGGAGATGCCTATCATCCACAACAAAGAGGAGGAACCTGCCCAAGGATGTGGTTCCCTTTCAGGCAAGCCCAAGAGATACTACACTTGGAGGAGAAGGCCATTCTGCCTCTCCCTCTCCTTTTGCCAAAGCACCTAACTTTGCCTAAAATACCTTGCCTGGCCTCCTTGTAATTGCCCAAAGTTCCAACCAAGACAGATCCTTTCCACAAAAGAGAAAAGGCTTAACTAACAGATACATGGGAAAGTTTTGGGTTGCAGGCAGAGTACAGATGATACCAGATCTTCTCCTGTTTCCCAGAGCTGAGTTTGGGATGGAGATGGCACCAAGGGTGGAGAAGAATGGGAGAAGGAGGCGGGAGCAGGATGCTTTGCCACCAGCCTGCCTTGTTAATTTGCATCTGGTCAAAGAGGGAGTCTGAGAATTTTAGAGCTGAATAGAACAGACCTTAGAGATCATCTAGTTCATCCCCCTGGTTGACAAATAGGACGTTGGGACCCTGTCTGTGTCATTCATTGCTGTATATTCAGTACCTAGAACACTACCTGGCACATAGTAGGTGTGCTACAGGTATTTACTGAGTGAATGAATGTATGAATTTGTTGCATGTTTACCCTGTTTTAGAAGCTGTGCTAGCTACTTACAGTGCAGCATCCATAGTGGAGAAAAGCCTAACGTAATTGAGATAGGTGGTGGGCAGCGCCAAGACGGTAAGCCAGAGCTCAGCCCAGAGTTCTCTATAATGCTATACTGACAAGTGGAAGCTGTGGAACAAACGGCAACTGTGTCCAAAACAGCCATGGTAGGAGCCTGGGCAAATGATGCTGGTGGCCCGCTGCCCTTCTTATAGGCTCCTGCACATGGACCCAATGGTAGTCCCACATGTCAGCATCCATGAGCTGGTCTCCACCTCTCCAGATACTTTAATTTCTGCAGCCTGTCAAGTCTCCCTAGAGAAGCTGTTTATCCAGAATCCGCTTACTTCATTTTTATAATACAAGCTCTTTAGGGAAGGTAATGAAACAGTATAGTTTGTTACCAGCAACAACAGAGAGGATGTTTATTTCCAAATGTCTTTTACTCATTTCACAGACATTTCTTGAGCACTTACTATGTGTTTAGCATCTGCTAAATGCTGAGGATATGCTGTCAAACAAAACACAGTCATCAGCCTCAAGTTTATAAATACATTAAGAAAGAGAAAAGAGCAATTTTCAGTGTAAAAAACTGTCTGATAACAGAAAGCAGGAAATGCTGTAAAATCAGAGACAGCTTTAATCCAGCTGAGCAGGGGTCAGAGAAGACTTCCTAGGAGGATGGTGTTTAGGCTGAGACCTGAAGAACAAGTAGGTGGGGTGGGAAGGAAAGACTTTCTAGATGGAAGGAACAAAATATGCAAAGGCTCAAGAGTGAGGAAGGACATCGTGCTTCTGTGGGGCTGCAGGTGCTTTGTTATGGCTAATTCATAGAGTATAAGGACAAGATGATAGATTTTATCTGAGAGTTACTCAAGAAGTAGCATATATGGGACTTGGTGACTGGTCAAACTTGGAGAACTCAGGGAGGACACCCGGGTTTCTTGCGTCAGTAGCTGACGGACTGGATTCTATTCACTGAGACAGGAGTACAGGGAGAGAGGCAGGCTCAAGGAGATGTCCAGCAGGCAGGTGACTCTATGGTCTACATATAGTTCAGGAGAGTGAGCTGGGCTAGAGTTAGATTTGGGACTCACCCACCTAGAGACATGCAACCAAAGGTGGGCATGGATGGTATTGCCCAAGGAGAAAGCCCACAGAGTAAGAAGAGAATTGGAACCCTGGCATCTAAGGCAGCGGTCCCCAACCTTTTTGGCACCAAGGACCGGTTTCGTGGAAGACAGTTTTTCCACGGATGGTGGGGGGCGATGGTTCAGGCGGTAATGCGAGTGACAGGGAGCAGCAGATGAAGCTTCGCTTGTTCGCCCACCGCTCATCTCCTGCTGTTGTCCTAACAGGCCACGGACCGGTACGGTGGCCCAGGGGTTGGGGACCCCTGATCTAAGGGACAGGAAGAGGAGGGGGAGGAGCCCAGGAAAGCAACTGGCAGGAAGTAACCAGAGACAGCCAGAAAATGAGGAATGTAGTATCAGGGAAACCAGGAGAAAGGATGTTTTAAGAAGGAGGCTGCTGGACTTCCCTGGTGGTGCAGTAGTTAAGAATCTGCCTGCCAGTGCAAGGGACACGGGTTCGGGCCCTGGTCCGGGAAGATCCCACATGCCGTGGAGCAGCTAAGCCCGTGAGCCACAACTACTGAGCCTGCGCTCTGGAGCCCGCGAGCCACAACTACTGAAGCCCGCGTGCCTAGAGCTTGTGCTCCACAACAGGAGAGGCCACTGCAATGAGCGGCCTATGTATGCACCGCAGCAAGGAATGGCCCCCACTTGCTGCAACTGGAGAAGGCCCGCGTGCAGCAACGAGGACCTGATGCAGCCATAAATAAATAAATAAACAAATAAGTAAATAAATAAAATTATTAAATAAAAGAAAAAAGAAGGAGCCTGCTGCAAATACCAGTATCTGGTATAGCCAAGCAATGAACTGACAGGGGTGGAGAAGGCCTTCGGATTTTACCTAGGAACTTGTTGGTGACCTTGTCTCAAGAGCAGCCACCTTTGTGGTACAGTGGGGGCAGAGCCAGACTGCTGTGGCTGGGAGGGTGAGTGGAAGGTGAAAATATGGGGCCAAATCTAGGCAACATCTTTGAAGTTCAGTGGGAAGCAGAGGCAAAAATGGGGGACAAAGAGGGTGATAGTTAAAGGAGGACACATAGTCAAGACGTTTGTTCTGGGGATAGGTCAAAGAGAAAGAGGGCATAATTGAGGGTGTAAGGTCCCTGAGGAAGTGGAAGGGGTGGGATCCAGAGCCCAGCTGGAGTGATTACCCTTAGAGGGAGGGAGGGCAAAAGGATAGTGCTGATGCGGGTAAATGTGTAGGTGAGGTGGCGGGAAGTTAAGGGAGTCCCCATCAGATGGCTTCTATGTTCTCTGTGATGGAGGAGGCAAATTGGTGTATGGCCTGCGGCAGGAGCAGGACAAAGCAGGAACAGTGGGCTTGGGAATGGTCCCTGTGAAGAATGGGAGGGAGCTGACCAGGGTCAGAGGATTGCCAAGCACATTCAGGGGCCATTTCCAGTTTGAGTCCCTGAATTTGCAATGGCACCAATTGTTGGGGAAGTATACCAGCAACTCCTAGCAGCCTGGCAGTAGGAATGGAAAAAATGAATAGTTGGTGGTTACAGTCTTACATGGTAAGGGCAAGGGGGTAAGCAAATTGTTGGTCTAGGGCTAGCAAGGGAAGGAAGTGAAAACAAGAAGAGGTTATAAGAGAGAAATTATTAGAAGGGTCAGACATTTCTTGAGGGCCTACTATGTCTCTGGTAATATGTAGTCAATAGAAATACAAAGATGGAGCAATTGTTCCCAAACCTAGCTGTGCCTCAGAACCAAGCTTAATAAAAATACTCCCTGGCTTCATTCCTGGGGTCCAATAGGTCTATGGCTAGGGGTCTCGTGTGACCCTCCTGCAGCCAGTTTTGGAAACCACTTGGACCAATGAAAAAGCGGACAAGTAAACACGTATGGAATCTATACAGCACCATAACTCCATGACTCTGGTCTATATGGGGTGCTCTGGAAGCCAAGAAGTCTTGGAGGTGGGAAAGAAGGGGAGATAACAAGGAAACTTTCCTAGAGAAGGTGAGCCTGGGCCTGAGCATGCCTGTTCAATTGGGGTTAGAGGGGAATAAGCCAGAGAACCATGCCAAGTACAGGGAATAGCACGTGCATAGGCAGGGCCGCATTCATGGAACTCCAGGTCATTTGGTGTGGCTGGAGCTGAGCATGTAAACAGGGGAGGGGTGCGACCTCTCAGAAGAAGGAAGCAAGAACCAGATTGTTTTGAGCCTCATTCACCGTGCTCTACTTTCCATCAAAAGAGCATTTCTCTGACACGGACAGGGTACACCTAAGAAAAAGGTCAACAATCCTGACTTTTACAATAAGTAACTTAGGAAGCAGGCTCCTCAAGACCTGGAAGGGTTAGACCCTTAGGCTGGTATAACGCATCAGAGGTGATCTTTACAGACCACTAGGCAGTACTGTTCACAGTATTTTTGCTCTGGCTGGAAAGTAAATATTTACAAATTTGTATTTATTTACTTATTTTTAGGGAAAGGCAGATGTTCTAAGCTCAGAATTATTGAAGGAGCCTCCCTTCTGGGCTCTGAGCCAAACCAGGATAAGAGGCAGCTTGAAGGGATCAAATATAAAGTATATGGACATTGCGGAGAGATGTTTTTCCCCCCAAATGGTTTCTCCTCCTTCCTTCCCTGGCCCCGAAGGCCTGAAGTAAAATCCCACACCCTCTCTCCCCCTCCTTGTTCTCAGAAATCTCCAGGCATACATTTGAAGATAAACCACACAAGCATGGGCATTTCATCTGTTTAGCAAACCCAAAGGTCATGTTTGCGGGCTGTTGAAGTCAGACTCTACCCACGTAACTTTCTGCAGAGTCTCCAAAATATAGTAAATCTGGAATCTTCTGTGAAGTCAGGGCAACTTAGCTCTCCAACATAGTGCCTAGAGGACAACCTAGGACTTTCTATCCTGGACCAGTGTCACTGCCCAGAGAAGACTCAAGGCTCATTCTGTGATCCTGCTTCAATGCTCAAGGCTACAGTGCTTTTTGAAAGCACTCCTGATCATGAAAAGGAAAATCAGACTCTCCCAGCCAGCCTGAGATTGCAGCTGGAGGACCAGGTGCTATGGCCTCCAGAGACCTATGGACTTAGGAGCCAGGAAGAAAGCAGGACATCATCCCCATGCCATCTCTCAGTACAGTGGAGTATTCATTCCGAGAGCTAGAAAAGAAGCAGAAGGGGGGATGGAGGACCAAGGAGGAGGGCAGCGCCTTGTTGTCTGGGAGCATAAGCTCTGGCTGCGCCTGTAGTTAAGCCTTATCCACTATGCTGCAGCCAAGGGGCATCCTTATTAGGCAAATAGAAAAGCAGGGCCTTAACCTCAGAGTTCTGCAGCTCTTCATGACCCCGGGGATCACTGAGTCCAAGGACAGAGAAACCATCTCCCATTCTGAGCCTCTGCAGTCTCTTTTGAGTCCTGCTGGCTTTGTGGCCAAAATGAACTTTCCATGAAAAAGAGTTAGGCTCCTGGAAGGTGCCAATTTAATACTCTTCAATTTAAAAGCTGCCAAGGGGGATGGGAAAGGCTTCAGTAATGAAGGCATGAGTGACCATGAGGGCCTGGGCTCAGCACCCACACCTCTCATTTTGGCGCAATAGCTCTCAGGGTAGGTACAAGTCATACCCAGGCACTGGGGACTCATCATGGTTAATATATAGTGAAGAGTAACTATATGTGGGGCATTGTGCTAAGTACTTCACACACATGATGTCATTTACTCACTGGGAGAGGGCAACAGAAAGGCCATGTGGGGCAGAAGAAACCACCAAGGAATGGCAGGAAAGAATCCCACAGACTAAGAGCTGAAGGGCCTTAGCAACTGTATTCATTTGAGCTAGGGCTGCCATAAGAGCCTACTAGGGCGGCCATAACAAAGTACACAGACTGAGCAGCTTAAACAGAAACTTAATAGTCTCACAGTTCTGAGGTCTAGAAGTCCAAGATCAAGATGTCACCGTGGTTGGTTCCTGCTGGAGGCTGTGCAGGAAGGGGTCTGTTCCAGGCCTCTCTCCTTGGCTTGTAGATGACCATCTTCTCCCAGTGTCTCTTTACATCATCATCACTCTATGCGTGTGTCCCCTTTTTATCAAGATACCAGTCATATTAGATTAGGGTTCACCCTACTGAGCCTCACTTTAACTCAGCTACCTGTGTTGAGTTCTATCCCCAAATAAGATCACATTCTAAGATACCGAAGTTAAGACTTCAACATGTAAATTTTGAGGAGGGACACAATTCCACCTGTAACAGCAATGATGTCTAACCAAATCCTCTACTTTTATAAATGAGGGTATTGAAGCCTTGAGTAGGAAAGTGACTTGCACAGGGTCACACAGCAAATTGGAAAAACTAGGACTAGAACCCAGGTCTTTGGGGGCTGCAAGTTTTGTGCAGATTTCCCTGGAGTAGCCGCACTGCCAGCTTTGGGAAGCTCCTTCTCCAAGAAAGGAATCCCTGAGCTTGGATAAGTATGGGAAGCACCCAGTCGAATCTCTTTATAGGCATGGGGTGAGGACACACTAAAACTCTCTTACAAACCAATATTTGGGAAAAGACTCTGAAATGCCAGAGTGGAAGGAGCCCTATTAATAGAGCTTAATATAAGCACTGGGGTTTATTTTCAATGGCCAGGCCCCTCATTAAGGAGGCAGATATGTGGTGTGTTATAAAAGAAGAGCTTTGTTCCTTACTTGTAGCCCCCAGTAGCGCAGGGAGCCAGAGTACGGCTGGGTGCTGGCTGCTCACAGACTCTCCCTGACTGTTCACTCTCTCCGGGCTCGTCTCTGCCTCAAGGCTGGCATCTGGCCTCCATACCTGGCCATTCTGCAATCAGTTGTGAGAACTCACTAAGAAAACTCTTTTGAAAGTCTCACGCAACGTGCAGGAGCAACATGGGTTTAAGAGCCTTGCTCTCGCAGCTTCAAAAACAAGGAGGCAAAAATTGAGATTGATTATAGTATGGAAGTGTGGGTGACACCAAACCGCAGATGAGTCGATAGGCTGCGGGGAAGGAAGTGAAAAGTTCACCTTGTCCTTCCCTGTAACGGAGGGCTGTTGGTTTTGCAGAGGTTTGCTTTTTAAAAATTTTTTCATTCAATAAAAATAGCTCTGTGGGACAACATATTATAGCATTCGTGGAAATAAAAACTAGGAACCACATCATAGGATGTTCTGCTCCAAACTTGGCCCTGGTTCCCCAGGCAGCTCCCAGTTCCTTTTGATTAATGCAGCAGCCGTGGAGGCCCTCACCCCGTCCCAGGTGGGGCCTGGACTTCAGGGAGGAAGGGAGGAGATGGTCCAGTGGCATCAGCTGTTTCCCTGCACGGGAGCCAAGACCCTCGCCTCAGCTAGAAACTCAGCTTTGTCCCCTGTGTCTGCCTTCCGCACTGTGAAAAGTTTCCATCACAAAGGGTTGATTCAGGAAACCAAGGTTAGAGGCAAACGGTCTTATTTGAAAATGGTGAAGGCCAGCCAGGCTTTGGGCTTCCTGCATTGATTGCTCTCCTGGGGCCTGGGACCAGCCCACCAGGGTGGGGCAGGCAGCTCTGCAGGTTACAGGATGTGAAAGTGGGGACTGAGGTTAGGAAAAAGAATAAAAGGCTAGGACCAGAACACACCCAGCAGAAGGCCATGTGCAGTTCTCCTCTTCACGGTTTCCTGTGGGTACACTGAGAACATTGTGTTCTGGCTGTGAACTTACCCGGCTGAGCCGGCTCCAGACTCCGCCCCTGGGTCCTAGTGCTGCCTCTCGCTATCCTCGGCCTTAGGTCACCTGCACCGCGTAAAGCCCACTGAAGGACCCCAGGAGGCCACTTCCATTGTGCCCTCCCTACTGGGTGAGCCTCCAGTGACCAGACTGTGGGCACTTACCTTCCCATTCATCCTGAAGCATCTTCGACTTGCTTGGCACTGTCACATAATAGCATCTCATGTTCCTCATGACAAAACCTCCTTCAGATGACAAAACTGAGGCTCTGGGAAATTGGGAGGAACAACCAAGGTCAGTAATTCAAGGTTTTTGGACCCAGATCTCCTGACACTTTAGGGGTAACTACTTAAAGACCAGCACTTCAAACCCCTGAAATGAATGTAAGCCTTTACCTTCAAAGTTTCTCTCCAGATGAATTTGACAGTAAGGTGATTTCTTAACGAATTCTCCAAAACAGCTAAAAGCTCTGGCATGTGGTGTAGAGCTGACCAGAGGAAACTGGAGAGCCCAGTGCTCTGTCTGCCCTGTGCCTCAGCTCCCTGGACCTGCCACCAGACGCCTATGTGCAGCCCCACACTAGGCCTGGATTGTTCTGGGCCTGGGTAGGGTCCCGAAACTCAGAGGCAGACGCTGGGCTCCAGCCCAAGTAGCCAAGGATCAATGGGCCAGGAGAGAGGGAAAGGGACTCAGGAAGGGGGTTGAACTCTCTGGTTAGAAGAGATTTTTGTCAGTTTTTAAACTGGCTTCTGGGTCATCAATTCCTCTACTAGACGGTGAGTCTCTTTTTCCAAGTCATCTTTGTATCCTGTGGGTATGCTTGTCCTTGATAAACGGTTGTTGAACGACCTGAGTGGAAGTCACTCACCGGAAGGCCTTGCCTGTAGCCTTGGATCACAGTCTTTCCCAACTGCACATTGAGCACCTACTGTGTACTAAGTTAACAATGATTGATAAAGGGCACACAATTGCTAAAAACAAATGTACAAACAAAGGAAAGGCAGCCATGGTGTCTACCCCTCCTAGAGATCGCAGTCTAGTGGAAAGAAAGGCATTCAATAAGCAAGAACAATCCCCAGGGTCCAGGGTTATCCTAGGTGGAGTCCAGAGTGCTGTGGGTGAGCACAGAGCAGGGAGACCTAAGAACATTGGGGGCCCAGGAAAGTCCTCGAGGGAGAGCTCTTCAAACTGAGACCCAAAGGGAAGTTAGGAATTAGCCAGACAGAGGAGCCTGGGAAAGGGAGCTTCAAGCAAAGGTAACAGTGCTTGTGAAGACCTGGAATTTAGAAACCAGATGGCTCATTGATAGAACTGAGAATAGTCTTCTATGTCTTCTGAACACCACCAGTGGGAAATCTAGTTCTCAGTCCAGGGGAGAACCCAGGCATTGTTATTGTCCATAAAAAAGGAATCCTACTACTTCTCTGTGGCCTTCCCCTAGGCCCTAGACTCCAAACCAGAGAAATCCTAAAAGCTGACTGGGATATATCTTGAGGCAGGAAGGCCATGACTGTGGCCAGAAGGGGCAGGTACTAGTCCAGGCACGGGGACCCTGGACTGAGATACTGGGCAAGTCACTTCCAACCTCCCTCTGGATCTCAATTTCAGGCTTTATGTATTCTCAGTAGTTAGCCTGACAGTTAGACCTTCCTGAATTAATGAATGACTGCAGTTTCCATCTGGAAAAAGACTTCTTCCAATGCTAAGATTCTGGGTTTGAGACCCACAGTCAGTCATTCCCAGGATTCTTTTGGCAACAGAAGTGCCATGAAAGGAAGGAGGACAGTGCCCAGCACACCCACAGCAAATGTTTGTTGAATGAATGACTGCTCTCCCTGAAGTCACTCTAAAAGCTTTGATGGATCCTTGCTTCTCTCAACAGCTGCTTTGATCTCCGTCACTCCTAACCCTGTGCAGTCATTATCACCCACCTACTTCATAGGCAGACATCAGATTTCGTTGTGAAAATAAACCCTAGATCTTGCCTTTAGTGCTCCATCCTAGGGGAAGAAGATGGAAGATGACTGCAGGAAGCTGAGAGGCAGTGTAAGGAAGAAAGAGAAAGGCCTAAGGTGGTCAGAGTCTGAAAATCAGTGCACATTCTCACGTAACACTCCCTGTCTTAGAAACCCCAAACCTGCCAAGAGCTCTGCCCCCTCCGGTGAACAGCTAGAACTCACCAGGGCTTGCTGGAAGAGCTCTGGAAATGGACAAGCGCTCCCCGAGCCACCACATTCCCTACTTGCCCTGAATCAGGCGCTATGGTGAGGGCAAGAGTTCCCAGCCGGGCACACCCTGAAATGCATTTTCCCTCTTCTGTGGGTTTCCAGGCTAGCCCGCAGAAGCCTGATTCATCCACAACCGCAGTGAAACATAGAATTAATTCTGGCTATACCCTGGGTGAGCTCGGCCATTATGGCAACCAAACCACTACTTACAGCATTATTTTGTTGGGAAAATGTGTTCTGAGCTCCAAGCAACCAAATTATAAGTGGGACATAGGCACACCCAGTTTCAAATCCCAGTTTTAACACTTCCTAACCATGTGGTCCTGGGCAAGGCACCATCCGCCCCAGCCTTAGTTTCCTGCTTTGTAAAAGAATACCTCCTTTAGGAGGTTGGAGTGCTGACTGAATAGACCCCCATGAAAGTGCCCCATGGCCCTGGGCAGACGTCTCGCTCCTGCCTTTCACGGGAACTTTTGGAGGGAGACATGGAGATATGACTCCAAACACAGTGCCTCTGAGGAGGGTTTACCCAGCTTGCATGGGGGCGGCATTACCACTGGACTCAGCCTCAGGGCAAGTGTTTCTGAGATAAATGAGCTGCTGTCTTAGAAATCACAGAACACTCTTCATCTGTGACCTTCTCCAGGCTGGTATTGGCTTCTCTGAGCCAAGAAACTTCTCCTGCCCCAACTCAGCTCCCTCTCGCCCAATCTCTCCATGAACAGCATTGTTCTGGTTTCCTTTGCTCCTGATCCTAGTCAGGGGCTTCGCCTCCAGAAGGGGCCAGAAGCCCTGGCCTTTCACCCAAGCCTGGACGTGAGCCCACAAGAACAAGCAGGAGGAGGGCAGAGACCCAGGCGGCACCGCCGGGCCCTGCGAAAGGCAGACTCCCCCTGCCGCCTTTGGCTTTGGCCCCTCCTTGCTCTGTTTGTTTCCAAGCTGCAGCCAGAACGGTCTGTACCCAAAGGATGGTGAAACAGCCAAGGAATCCGTAGGGTCCTAAAGGTCGACCTCCTTCCTTTCCTTGCCCTTGTTCCCAAAAGTTAAGGTTTCCTGGTCTTGGGCTCCTTGTCCCCTACCCAGGGTCACAGGCACTGTGGAGGTCAGTCATCTTGAATGAGCCTCCCTACACTGCCCTGTGCTTCCCACATTCCATTTCCACAGCCATCCTCACTTCTCCCCATTTGGAACCACAGAGCCTTCCCAGACCCTTCCCCCATCTGTCCTGGAGCTGCAGTACTTCTCACTGGGTCTCCACTGCTGCAGCCCCACCCCACCTCTTTATCCAACCCCCACCCCATCCGCAATCCTGCAATAGCCAAAACACAAAAACCTCTTGTGAAAGTAATATGAGCTCATGGTAAAAATCTGATTTCCAGGGCTTCCTTGGTGGCGCAGTGGTTGAGAATCCGCCTGCCAATGCAGGGGACACGGGTTCGAGCCCTGGTCCGGGAAAATCCCACACCTCGCGGAGCAACTAAGCCCATGCGCCACAACTACCGAGCCTGTACTCTGGAGCCCGTGAGCCACAACTACTGAGCTCGAGTGCTGCAACTACTGAAGCCCTCATGCCTAGAACCCGTGCTCCACAGTAAGAGAAGCCACCGCAATGAGAAGCCCACGCACCACGACGAAGAGTAGCCCCCACTCGCCACAATTAGAGAAAGCCCATGCATAGCAACGAAGACCCAACACAGCCAAAAAATAATAATAATAAATAAATAAAATTTATTTTTAAAAAAATCCTATTTCCAGTGTTTCTACAAAGCAAAATAAAGGTAACCTTACTTTTTAACCTGAAAAAAAAAAAAAGATATAAAGTGAAAAACTAAAAGCCTCTCCCACCCCTCCATCCCTCAGAGATAACCTCTGGGGGCAGTTTTTCCAGTATCCTTCTAGATGTTTTCTCTGCACATGTAAGTGTGTGTCTGCAGGGGAATGTCCTCTGTTTTTCTTTCAAAATGAGATTAGAGGTTACAAATTGTTCTGCAACTTGTTCTTTTTGCCTAACAACGTATCGGGCATTTTTCCAAAACTGACCTCACTCTTTTTAACACCCACATAATACTCCATGATTTGGATGTACTATAGTTTATTTAACTGTTATCCTGCCACAGACACTCAAGGTGGGTTTTTTTTTTCAGTTTTCTTCCATCACTATCTAACTGGTTCCTGGCCTCAGGTCTCAAACCTCTGATCTGCCTCCCACACCACTGCTTGATTGCAACACCAAGTCTGACTATCATTCCCAGCTCAGCTGTTTTCCTTGCATTAGGGCTATTCACAAGGTGTCTTATCTCCCCTCCTAGGTCGTAAGCTCAGGACAGGGTGTTTGCCTTGGAGGTCCTGACACGGAACACTAGGCCTGTCAACTCCGCAGTTTTTGAGCCAATCTCAGTGCTGCCCTGGGGAAGTAGAAGGAGGTTCTCAGGCCACATGGACACTCATTTTCTTTTTCATATATATGTGTTGGGAACTCTGGGGACCTGGCTTTGTGCAGGGCACTGGAGCTCCGGGATGAAACAGATACAGACCTTGGCAAGCTTACAGTTTAATGGGAAAGACAGGCATTGTACATCCACACAGATAAATACATGGATAATTACATATGGGATGAGTACTTTGAAAGGAAACAACAGAGGAGAAGGAATGGGGCCACCAGGAGAGAGGGCCAGTGAAGCCAGCAGACCATGGGATCTGGTTCCCATTCCAGGCCACTTCCCCTTTAATCTTCTCATCTGACAAGAAGGGAAATACCTCTTTCAGTTTTAACTTTCTGTGATAATAATACACACTATCAGAGTTCAGGGCAAGTAGAGTTCCCCACTGCCTGATAGGGGTCAAGGAAGACTTCTCATTGACATCACACTGACCTTGAGTCACAGGCAAGCTCTACTGCCATTCGATTCCAGGCCGAATACTTGTTGAGCATATACCATATGTATCTAACATATAGAGGTTAGGGGTGTGTGTGTGTTGGGGGTAGTTGTGGTGGTGAGTGTTTAAAGATTTAAAATAGGTGACCTCTGAAAGAGTTTACAAATTGATGGAGCATCAGACCCAGGATAGGATAATTTCAATATACATCAAGTGAGAAGAGAGCGACACATCCACAGCTCTGGGAACTGAGCACTGTCTTCAAAGGCAAGCAGTTCTGGACTGGACTCCCTGGCCCTGCACTCCCCGGCCAGGGAACATGGAGCTTCCCAAGTGTGCTCAAAAGGGACTCCTGGAGGGCCCTGAGCTGAGACAAGCTTGGAGTGTGAGTCAGAAGGAGCTAGAAGGGCATCTGGGAAAAGTAATCTGTATGAAGATGGGAGCAAGCTGGAAGGGAAGACACTTGAGACCACAGAGGAAAAGCATCCCACGGGGCACAGGGCACCTGGGCGAAGTCAATTATACCAGCCTGGAAAGAAAAATCCAAGCCAAAAAGAGCATTTTAAGGAGGGCAAGCAGCCCCCATTCTCCTCCCCAGGGGCCAAGGATTTCATGTCCTAGAAAGGGCACCAGATGGGAGGAGACAGAAATCTGCTGTCACCTCTGCCAGTCTCACTTCCACGTCTATGTGTCTCTCTTTAGAGTGATTAAAAATACTGTAAATTATATGCCTACACTTTGTTGATGTTCTCTTTATGATCCACTGTACATGGCTGTTTATATTTTGCACATCTACATACATATTACTGTGCAAAGTTGTATACACAAAGCCAGGCATACTGTACTTTATGGAAAATTTAAGAGCATTTCAGAGGTAATTAGAACCATCTGTGATTTTCCCCTCCTGGCTTTGGGAGGGAGGTGCAGCTAGAGATAGTCAAGGGCCAGCCCTGGGGGTTTGTGAGGCCAAGGTAAGGAGCCAGACTTGCTCTAAAGGCAGTGGGGAGCTATTAAAAGGTTTGAGAGGGAGGCCTTAGTGAAGCTGAACAAAAGTAAAATAGAAAGTTCCAGGCTCTCCTTGTTTCTACTTAAGATAACAGAGTTACTTCCACAATCAAAGCAGGAAATCCCAAACCAGTTCTGTCCACAATTCATCTCTGCCTCAGTTTCTCCATCTGTGAAGGGAAGCCCCACCTGCCATAGTGTGGGGCTGCAGGACCACAGGTCAACTTTGGCAAGCAATGAGGCCCATTTAGGCCGGCCTGGGCAAAACCCAGGGACATTGTTGCCAAATCTGAATATCATTCCTGGCCTCCAAGGCTAACAAGCTCTGGACGTGGTGCATCCAGGTTCAGATCCCATTCCTTGGGGAAAAAACTTGGTGAAGCTTCTGCAGGCCTATTGATGTCCTTCTTCCCTGGGCCAGAGACTCTTAAAACTTCCTGGGAGAATGAGGCAACACGCCTCATTGTGCAGCCCTCAGCAAATGCAGCAGCTGCACCGAGTGCTAAAGAAAAGCTCCCATAATAACTATGTGTGATAATAAAAAGATAAAGAGGCAAATAGGTATGTAGGTCAGCTCAAAAATAGCCACCCATCCATTTGGCCCGGGTAACCATTTGTGCCAAGTAGGTCTAAAGGGTTTTCTTCCTTCCCCTCCCAAGCTGATATTCCCTGCTTTTTTATAAGGCTGCCTTAAATAAAAGTCCCCGGAGGCTGCCCGGGCAGTTCTGACCTGCAGCCCTATAGGAGCAGGCACTGCTCCCGGCACTCCCTCCACCAAACAAATCCTGGGGTCAGAGGGCACAAGGGCTCTGCCTCTCTGACGTGGGTTCTTGGGCCTAAGTCAGGGTGTAGGGTGGTGACTCACAGACACTCCCCCGCCCACCCCCATAAGGTTCTGCGTGCACCCAGGAGGCCTCCCCCACCCCAACAGAGACGGCTTTGTTAGCGGACCCGGCCCGAGGAGAGTAACTGCCTCAGGGTTGTGAGGGCCTCCTCAGCCTCTCCTCCCTCCCCTTCTCCCCGCTCTTCTACCCTCCCCAGAAAGGCGCCAGCCGCTCGCCCTGCCCCCCACCCAGCAGCCCAACGACTAAAGCGCTGAGCTCAGCATCTCCGCAGCCTGGCGGCTTTCCTCTCGGACGGTGGGAGGAGCCTCCTTCCTCCCAGGAGTGGGCGGGGTCAACGCTAGCCCCGCCCTTCTCTCCTGTCTCACTTTCCCTCCTTCCCCCCACCTCGTCCCCAAGACGCACGTTCTCCAAGTCACGTCCCCGGTCGTCCCAACACACACCAGGGGGTCCGTGGAGACAGACCCCCACCTCCCCAGTCAGCTGCTCAGCATCTGTCACCTCCCCTGCCCGGCTCCCCTGAAGGCGTACCTCGGCCGAGGGTGGGGGGCGGGAGGGGAGAGGAGAGGGAGCAGGGGGTCTTCCCTTCCCCCATCCCGGCTGGCCCCACTGCAGACCAGCCACAGCGGGGAAGTCAATTCAGCTCTTGTGTGCTCCTCTTCCCAGAGCAGAAGGTAGAAATCTAGATTTTTTGTGTGTCTCTCTGCGTGTGATTTTTAAATACAAAAAGATTCATTCGTAGCTTCTGGATTCCTACGCCAAAGTCTGTCCTTTGTGGGTTACAAACGTTACAGCTGGGGGCTCCTCTTTTGGCTCACCACTTCCCACATGGGCCCTCCTGAGCTCTCAGGGAGGATACCTGGAGGGAGGATGTGACAGAATCAGTGTCACTTCTGGGCTTGCGGCTGTCTAGCTGAAGGGGACCCCATGGCGACAGTGAGCTTTGCCATTGAGTCAGCGCTGCTGGGCCCTGCTGAATTCTGCACGGGGAGGAAGAGCCTCATCAGATAAAGAGCCTAACCAGCAGAGAAAGTTTTCCGTCAATAGCTCCATATCGACTCCAGGTGTTCACTCCACCTGTTCTACACCACCGCTCCCCAACGTGTACTGCCCCCCTTCCCAGCCATACAGTCCCTTTGGCTCTCAACTAAGTGTCAGGGGCTTGGAATCAAGGAAATCAGCCTAGATCTAGAGTCACGGCTCCAGCCTGCTGACTGGCTATGTGACCTTAGGCAAGTCCCTGCACCTATCTGAACCTGTTTTCTTACCTGTACAATGGCACTGATGAGGCCTGTCTCATCTACGCTATGCAAATGTAAGCCTGGATTCAGGCTGTCCCCACTGTAGCAGCTTCTGATCATCCTTGTCATCCCTCCACCCCCGCCCCACCCCCACCTCGATGAACAAAGCTCATCCTGACCCTGCCTCCCCTGCTTTGATATATGGCAATTGGAAACCCTCAAAAAGCGAGAACACTGAAAGGGCTGGAACTGGGACGTCTGTTTCTACCTTCTCTGGCAGGCCTCCTCCAGATGGTCCACCACCCTATGGGCCGCCCTCCACCCCGGGAGTTTTAGAAAAGGAGCTCCATAGAACTGAAATCTTTTTTTCTTTGTTATAATCTTTGTGGAGGTTGAATAGGCCCTTGAGATTCTCTAGTTCTGGGTTTTCAAAACTGGGGTATGAAAATCCCAACAGTGTCTGAAGCCACAGGATAAACGCAGTGTATCTTTTTTGTTAAAAAGGGTTTTTCGGGGGGCAGGGAAGATTAAGTAATTGAAGTATTAAGTCATTTTAAAGTTTGCTACCGAAATTAACACAAATTCCCATACACGGATAAAATATAAAATAGAATGCAAGATTGCATTATTTGTAATAAAAATAATAATTTGTAATGAAAATACTGGATTTCAAAGACACATTACGCTTCCTAGGTGCTGCTTCAGGCCACAGCTCGGAACCCTGTTCATCTTTAGCAGCCAAATAGCCTGAACTCAGGTCAGCTGACTCCTGTCCCCTCATAGGGCCTGGGCTTGCCTCGGAAAGCCAGTTAGCCTAGGCTTTGGGTACTAACTGGAGAGGGGTGTTACCTCAGCCTCCCTCCACTTCACTGTTTTCTTCCCTCATAAGAGTTCAGAAGCTAGGATGGAAGAGGGATTCTGAGAAGCTGGCCAAAAGCTGACCCCGCAGATGGGATTCCTTCCTGAGAGGCAGTCCAGTGTGTTAGTGAGAAAAGAGAGACAGTGCCCTGGAATCTGGATCCCTAGGACAACTCTGGCTGCGGGGGGAGCAGTGGAGGTCTGGCAGGCCGTTGTGCCTTTCACCACTGCAGGGGTAACCTGAGCTCCGGCAGGATACTCAGGCTACCCTCCTAGCTCCACCTTTGTCATGGTGGTTTAACAAGCCAGCCCTTGGTGGGGTTCCTTCTGCCCTTTGCCCTGTCCCCAGAGGAAATGACTTCTTGTGAAACCTAGGAGCCCATTAGAACTGGCTGGCTGTGAGCGCACCATTACCACATGTGGGCCTAGTCTCCACAGCTGTGTGCCATCTCACCTGCCCCGAACCCACCCCCAACCCACAGAGAGGCTGGGAAGCCAAGCCAGCGTTCTTTCCAAGGCCTACCTTTCTTCCTGACAGGTCAGTCTGCAGACATCCCAACTAAAGATAAGCATCAGGACCGCCCAGAGAGCTTTGTACAAAAGGGACCCATCCAGACCTACCAAATCAGAATGGGGATTGGGGAGGTGGGTTTCAAGCTCCACAGGAGATTCTAATTATCAATCAGGCTAGAAAGCCGCTAGTTGATGGTAGGATTCCAGGACACTCACTCTGGGCCTCAATTTGCTTTTCTGTAGAATGGCATTATATTCATTCCTTCGGGTGTAAGTAGATAATATAATTCAAAAGCTTCTTTGAAAGGCTGCACAATAGAATGTATTGTTAGTATATCCATTTCAAAAAGCAGCTTCACTTGCAAAAAGATTCCCCACTGAATTTTTAACTCTCCCTCCAATAACACAGTCAAAAGCCCTCAGCTGTCAACAGCTTTTCACAGCCTTCCTAGTAAACCAGGTGCACTTATAATCTTGCCATTCTGACCAAGTTGTTGTTTTTCAAGTAAAAAAGCCACAGGAGTCCTGGGAACACTTTTGCTGGCTTCATTGTCCCCACGTGCCACCACCACTCCACCCTCTCCCCACCACCCGGGCGCCTCCTGCCACCTCCACTCCCCTCAATGACGTGTTTCCAAAGGGCTGTGGAGGCAACCCAAGCAGAGCCGCGCAGGCATGCTGGCTGGCCTTCAGGGGTTCCCATCCTGAATTCTGGGGTTCCCAGAAACACACCCCCACCCCAAGATCTGGTTTAACTCCCCACACCCAACTGGGGCAACTTGCCAGACTGAGGTCCTGGGAACCGGTGCACAGGACAGAAACCGCCAGAACAGGGAGGGGCAGGTGGCCTGGAGTGTGTGCTCACTGACTTGAAATTGCAGGCTGCTGTGAGTCCTATGGGAAGAGAGCAGAGCCTGAGAAGAGGCAGAGCTTCTGCACAGGCATGGCTCTGGCCACAGAGACTGGAACATGGGGCATGGTTGCCAACTTCAGAGGCCTGAGTCACTGGGGACATGACACTAGCCCACTCCTGCTGGGAGTTCAGCCATCTCCCCATCAGGGTCGTCTTGATACAGATTCCATGTTGCACATTGTGTCTATGTTAGGAGTGCTTTCCCCAGAAGACACGTGTAAATGCACAGACTCGAATGGTAGTGGTGCCATCTGGAGTTGTGCAAAGGGGCAACCCTACTCCCACCAACAAGGGAATATAAACTTCAAAAGTATTTTGAATCCAAAAAAAAAAAAAAAGTATTTTGAGGAGAGTGACTGCTTGGTGAGTTCAGGGTCTCCTTTGGGATGATAAAGATGTTTTGGAATAGATAGAGGTGGTGGTTGTACAACACTGTGGATGTACTAAATGCCACTGACTTGTTCACTTTAAAAAGTTTAATTTTACATGTGAATTTCATCTCAATAAAAAAAATTTTGAGTATTTTAAGGCACTTGAAGGGAAAGTACTAATTGCTTTAAAAGATTTCCCACAAGTCAGCCCTCTGCACAATGAACCTCTATCCCCAACTTCCTGGGGTTGCCGACTATATCCAAACTGGAAGAATTAGGTTGCCTTAGAAGCCCACTTCCTGACCTGAGCTGAGGAAGAAGGGAAATATTCAGATACATCCAACACTCTTGGCAGCACTTGTGAGAAAGGGGGTAGAAAGGTAGCATGGAGTTCTTCTGAAGGCTCACCCCAAAGGCCACCCAGATCCTGAGAATCCAGGTGTAGGTCTGCAGTTCTGGGAAAATCCACCTTCTTGCTTTATCCATTCATTCATTTATTCATCCAAGGAATATTCACTGAGACTCTACTATGTGCTAGCCACTGGAAGTTAAGAAGAGTAGAACTGGACTTCCCTGCTGGTGCAGTGGTTAAGAATCCGCCTGCCAATGCAGGGGACACGGGTTCGAGCCCTGGTCCAGGAAGATCCCACATGCCGCGGAGCAACTAAGCCAGTGCGCCACAACTACTGAGCCTGCACTCTAGAGCCTGTGAGCCACAACTACTGAGCCCCCATGCCCCCGTGCCACAACTAATGAAGCCCGTGCGCCTAGAGCCCGTGCTCTGCAACAAGCCACTGCAATGAGAAGCGCACCACAAAGAGTAGCCCCCTGCTCACCACAACTAGAGAAAGCCTGCGTGCAGCAACGAAGACCCAATGCAGCCAAAAATAAATAAATTTTAAAAAAAAAGAAGAGTAGAACTCACCCTCAGGAAGCTCATAGTCCGGTGAGAAGACTAAAGGGGAAACAGTTATTAACAGAGATGTGCATGGGGTGTGAGGATGACCTGAGGGGGGGCACCTAAGGGATGGTGTATTGGGTTGGGCACTGGGGAAGGCTTCCTGCAGGAAGGGATGCCACAGCTGCGTCTCCAAGGCTGCTGGCAGGAGCATGTCCAGGCAAGCCTGACCTGCAGCCAGCCTAAGCCTGAGGGGGAGAGAAGCAAATGCAGGGTTCATAGGATCTTTGAAGGATTTGAAGAGGCCTGGCTCAGAGTCTAGGAGATGAAGCTGCCCACTCCTTGCAGGTACCACTTTTGGGACCCCCCCCCCATCCCATCTTCAATGCAGAGAGAGGTGTGTGAGATGGTAACCATGTCTTTCCAGCCCCAGCCATGTGGAAGGGATCCTGCCCTTCACCTCACAGGATGAACCAAGACCCTCCACCCTAGCTCCTCGGAGGGGCTAACAGTTAGGAAACTCCCCTTCTAGATCCAAAGGTTCTCCTGACAGACAATGGTATGGGGCTTTTCCCCCCTCCTTCATAGGGGTGAAGAGTTTCAGTCGGGAAGCCATTTAGCCCTCCACCCTCATCCCCCTGCAGCCAGGCCTCCTAGCAGGTGGTTGTTTACCCTATAGCCCACTCTCTCCTCTGGGAAAAACCTCCAGGGTTAAGACTGCCTGTCCTTTTCTGAAAATGATGAGACAACAACATTAATGGATTTCTTTTGAAAAGAAACAAAATTACCCAGTGCCCATTAACACAGCCCTTCCGCATTATAAAAAGCTGTTTTATTAACAGAATGAGACGGTGAATGAAAAAAGCGGCTTAGCACACTTCTTCCGCGATGGCTACTTATCGAATGAATGAATGATTCCTAGTAAACTGACCTTTCCAAAATGGCACTGGATTCTTGTGCTTCTGAAACCTCTATTTAAAAACCTCTATTTTTCTTAGATTAGTGTTCCACATTTTTCTGAATTTTTTTTTCATGCGGGGTCGGCGGAGAGAGAAGAAAAACACCCTAAGTCTATATCCTGCTGTCTCAGATGTCCCCAGCCCAGTCAGCCTGGGAGGAGTGAATGGTCTTGATGGATTAATTCCCTGATCTTCAGTCCTGACAGAAAGACACACCCATACAGGTCACCCCAACTCTTTCCTTCCCACCTCAGTAAAGGGTGATTTCAAGAGGATGTCATCTACCCTCAGTCCTCCAAGCACTTCACCTAATTGCCAAGACCTGGTGTCTTTAAGGTTCCCAGCAAGTGACTAGAGCTTGGAGGATAGGAAGAAAGGGCCAGTGTTCAGGCCTTGAAAGCCCCAGCAGCTAACAGACGATTCTATTCTGCAGCAGTCTTTACGATATCTCCTAATCTGAGTCGTCTAATTTATTTTTTATCCATAAATTTGTCTCCAGAGATGGTTCTCCCATCTGGAAAAAGGGGATGGGGTGCAGGGCTTGATTCTGGTCGTTCACAGTTCTAAGTCTTGGTTTGCCCAGAAGGCCCACGGGCCAGCCTCTTTCTTTTTTTTAATGGGAGGGGGTGTGGATGGCAGCGGCCGGACTCTTCCGGCGGCAAGTGTCTTCTGTCACGACCAAGTCTGCCCCGAGGAGACGCCCGCCAGTCTGATCTGGTTAGGCTCTGGCCCTCCCAGGGACGGGAGCGTCTGATGTAAGTTTGGTTCTCTCTTCCATCAGGATCCTGTGACCCAGATTGATATATCTTTAAATAAATAAAGGTCGAATCCGTCCGATCCCCTTCCCACCTTCAGCAATCTCTGTCAGTCTTCGAGCACCGCCGTCGGGTCACATTTTCTGTGGCCCCTCCTGAATGACGAAACAGGGGATAGCGATTTCACTCCGGGGCTTTTCCGGAGATCTAGGTCTTCGGTCCTGATGCAACTCTCCGGCTCTTTTACACAAAGCGTTTTGGCGAAGAGGGGCGCTAGGACCCGGCGGATGCCCGGGGCTTCTCGGCCGCAGCGGGCGGGGGAGGCACAGCCGCACCTCTGTCTGTCCTTAGGGCCGGCGGGTGGGTCAGTGTGTCCCTCTGATGTGGCTCCCAGCTCCAGAACCAAGCGCTAGGAACCGGGGCCCATCAATAGTCTTTTAACCACGTTTCCCAAACCCCCTCCTTGGAGGCAGCTGGAGGCTGGGAGCGGACCCCACCCCCCCAATTAATCCATCCCCTGGGGCTGTAGAGTAACAAGCGGGCGGGCAGGTGGGGCCGCCGGGAAGAGGGAGCACGGTGCCCGGAGCTGCCCAGTCTTTGGACCCATAACCCGACCCTTCGTAAGGAAGGGTTAGCGTGGGGTACGTGCGCGAGGGCCGGTGGATTAACGTCTGCTCCCCGCGCCGCCGTCCCACTGGCATCCACTTGTGCGCCCAATTGTGCCCAGAGCTCGCAGGCTCTCAGACGCTGGGGGCAACCGTCTTCCCTGCTTGTTGCCCCCCTCAAGTTCCCCTGCCTCTTCCCCCGCGCGGCCGCGGCCTACCCCCTCCCCCAGCAATACGACCCTATAATAAACAAGTCTTTCCTAGATCCTCCCCTACCGCGACCGCCCTCGGGGACCTTGGCAGCTGCAGCCGCCGCGGATCCCTTTCCAGAAAGGGGGCGTGGCCGAGGCTCGCGGGTTTGGCCGGGTGCTTTCTGGGGCCCAAGGGGGGGCGGGGCCAGGCGGCTGTCACCGGGCAGGAGAGAACGTTGCGAACGTGCGCCCAGAGCCCATTGGTCGAGGTGGGCCACACTCCCGGGTCTGGATTGGGCCGCGGCGCGGAAGGGGTGTGGCCTCTCCCCGCTAGTCCTTATAGGTCTCTCTGCGCTGGTACTAGGGACCGCGGCAGGCCGAGGGGGAGGTGCGGGTCGGGAGAAGGGACAGGTCCGGGCAGAGCTCGGAGATTGGCACCAGTTCGCGCACGCACTTGTCCCAGTTCTAGCTGACCGCAGTAGCTGGTGAGTGTCCCTTCTCTGTGTGCTGGTCGCTGCGCGGAGAGGCCTCAGCCGTGGGGATCCTAGCGCTCTCAGTCTGGAGCAGCCCCCAGACTGACGCCGGGCCCGCGCCGCTCTTGTCTTACAGCGTCTTCTGCGCTCCAGTACCCTGAGCTCATCTGCAAACGTCCTGGCGTCCGCCCTCACCATGCCTAGCCTTTGGGATCGCTTCTCGTCGTCCTCTTCGTCCTCGTCCTTGTCCCGAACTCCCACCCCAGATCAGCCGCCACGCTCAGCCTGGGGGTCGGCGGCCCGAGAAGAGGCACTCGGCCGCTGCGCGAGCCTGGAGAGCTCGGACTGCGAGTCCCTGGACAGCAGCAACAGTGGCTTTGGGCCGGAGGAAGGTAAGCCGTGGGCGGGAGCCGGACGCGAATAGAGGGGCCGGGGAGGTGAGAAGGCACCGCGCTGGAAGGAGTCAAAGCCACTTTGGCTTCCTATCCCATCAGAATCCGGATTGTGGAAGGAGGCGGGCAGAGGAGGGGCATTGAAGTATAGGGTACGAGAGTGGGGCGGAAACTGAGGCACAGAGTGGAAAGGAGTGCTGCTTTCTTAGCGAAACAGCATCTCCCCGTTCAGAGCTGCTCTAACTCCCTGCCCTACGTGCTTTCCCTTGCAGACTCTTCTTACCTGGATGGGGTGTCCCTGCCCGACTTCGAGCTGCTCAGCGATCCCGAGGATGAGCACCTGTGTGCCAACCTGATGCAGCTGCTGCAGGAGAGCCTGGCCCAGGCACGGCTGGGCTCGCGGCGCCCTGCACGCCTGCTGATGCCCAGCCAGCTGGTGAGCCAGGTGGGCAAAGAACTACTGCGCCTGGCCTACAGCGAGCCATGCGGCCTGCGGGGGGCGCTGCTAGACGTCTGCGTAGAGCAGGGCAAGAGCTGCCACAGCGTGGGTCAACTGGCTCTCGACCCCAGCCTTGTGCCCACCTTCCAGCTGACCCTCGTGCTGCGCCTGGACTCACGCCTCTGGCCCAAGATCCAGGGGTTGTTTAGCTCCGCCAACTCTCCCTTCGTCCCCGGCTTCAGCCAGTCCCTGACGCTGAGCACAGGCTTCCGAGTAATCAAAAAGAAGCTGTACAGCTCAGAGCAGCTGCTCATTGAGGAGTGTTGAACTTGGGTCTGGGGGGCCGATACTGACCCCATGACAGAGACAGTTGAACTTTTGGGGTGGACGTTGGTAGGCAGAAGCTGAGGGACTGCTGCCTGTCGTTAGAAAACTGACAACAGCCACCTGCGGGGAGGAAGGTCAAGGTGAGGGGAACACGGTGTTTCCCTAGGAAGCTCACTGAGGTGTGGACAGGTGGCTCCCACTTGGGCTCACACGCTGCCCCTCAGTACTGTAGCATGAAACAAAGGCTTAGGGGCCAACCAGGCTTCTGGCCGGATGTGTATGTAGCATGTACCTTATTATTTTTATTGTTACTGACAGTTAAGACAACAGTGGTGTGACAGAGCCATGAGAGCAGCTGGGCTGCCCTGGCATCCGCAAGGGATGTGTGCTCACGGTAGCCGGCTCTGTTCGGGGGGTGGGGGGTGGGGGGAGGCCATCGAGGTGGTTTGTGTATCTCATGGTCTGAAGGGACCAAATGTTTGTTCTTTGTTGTTTTTGTATCTTTTTTTTTTTTTTTTTTGATTGGAGCTTCACTACTGACCTGTTCTAGGCAGCTATCTTACAGACGCATGAATGTAAGAGGAGGAAGGGGTGGGTGTTGGGATCACTTGGGGATCTTCGACACTTGAAGAAAAAATACACCTGGGAGCTGCGTGTGGCCCATCCCCGGATGTGTAGTGAAGGGTTGAACTGTGAGGGGATGGGGCTGATTGGGGTGGGGGCTGGAACCCCTCCCCCAGAGGAGTACCATCTGGGTCTTCCATCTAGAACTGTTTACATGAAGATACTCGCTGTTCATGAATACACTTGATGTTCAAGTATTAAGACCTATGCAATATTTTTTACTTTTCTAATAAAAAAAAATCATGTTTGTTAAAACGGTTGCCTCTCATCAGTGCCATGAAATAAAAGGGAGGGGGATGGGTGCTGGAAAAGGTGGGCTTCATCACGCCCTGGTGCAGCTGTGTGTTTCTCTGTCCCGTTCTGGGGCTGCCTGCCAGCTTGGTCATGGACGTGTGTAGACTGAGTGCCATCTGTGTCAAGAACGCAGGCTCCCTTGGCTCTGCTGGCTGAGGCTACCAAGGGAAAGCACTGGAAAGCCCTGGAAGATAGGGAGTGAGTCAGACCTCTCAGAGCCACAGTCTCAGTAGAAAGAGCTCACCTGGCTGCCCTGGGTTAGAAGGGCCTGGTACAAAGGACTCCTGAGCCCAAGGTCCTTCCAGGCACTTAAAGGACGGCAAGAGGCTTTTTTCCTTGTGAAAAAAGGCACAGTTCTATTTGTTCTGCAGTGAAAATTACACATTTTATCTCTGGATATGAAAAGGCTAGGGAGCAGGAGCATTAAGAAAGGGAGTTTGAAAAAGACTTAACTTGGTTCAAGCCTCTGACTAGACACAGAACCTAGGGCTCGGAGAGGGGCATGACCTCCAGGCAGGAGCAAAACACACAACATATGTAGGAGGTGTGGTGAGGGCTTCAAGAGCCCGGAGACTACAGGCCTGTCTTCATGAATGTTCTTGGTGGCCTGGACTCATCGCACTCTCTGGGCCCCAATTTCATTATCGGTGAAATTGGGATTGGGCCAGATGAAGGCCAAGGCTCTTCCCACTCCTCCCTCCCAGTGACTCTCGGCCAGTCCTCCCACACCAGCCTCTGGAGAGTTGTTATCTCCCTTGTTTCTCTTCCTGGTCTCAGACAGGCCTTGTTTGCCCAACTGTAAAACAGTAGTTCTTCCACTTGATTGTATACTCAAATCTCTTGGGGCCTGAATTAAACACATATCTCCCTGCCTCGGAGGAGATTCTGACCACATGTGTCCGGGGCAGGGCCCCAGGAATCTGCATTTTCATCCAGGATCCTGACACAGCGTCTTGAACTTTGGGATGGTTTAGAAGACTCGCATCTCTTTGGTAGAGATGACTTGTTCCCCAAAATGAATGAACTGTTTAGAACTAGATTTGAAAATGGTGGTAACAAGGAAGAGGGTGCCCAGAGTAGTTTTAAGAGCCCTTACTTCTTAGCACATCCTCCTAATAGCTACCCTGGGAGGGGTGGGTAGGGCGGGGGTTAGTGAAGTTTTACAGATTAGTAAACAGAGGCCCAAGCCCTTGAATGATGGTCTTCTTCTGACCATGGCTGACCTTGCCCACTCTCAGCCCCTCACGGTGGAGGTGAAGGTGAAGCAGGCTCCGCACTTGGGTGGTATCTGGGGGCACTTTCCCAGGAATTGAGATCAGGGCCAATGCTCATGGCTGTGCTTCCCTGACCCCCAAAGAGGAAAACAAAAAGCCGTGTCTGGCTCCAGAACAGAGAGTCTCATTGGTGTTTGGAGGCAAGAGCTAGATGGGGAGGTAAGCATTAACCCTCTCCTAGACCGGGAAGCAGCAAGCACCCTCAGCTCCTTCTCATAATAATTTTTCTTTGTCTTTAATTTTTGTCAATTTGATTACTATGTGTCTGGGTGTGTTTCTCCTTGGGTTTATCCTGCCTGGGACTCTCTGTGCTTTCTGGACTTGGGTGGCTATTTCCTTTCCCATGTTAGGGAAGTTTTTGACTATAATGTCTTCAAACATTTTCTCAGGTCCTTTCTCTCTCTCTCCTCCTTCTGGGACCCCTATAATGCGAATGTTGGTGCATTTAATGTTGTCCCAGAGGTCTCTTAGGCTGTCTTCATTTCTTTTCATTCTTTTTTCTTTATTCTGTCCCACTGCAGTGAATTCCACCATGCTGTCTTCCAGGTCACTTATCTGTTCTTCTGCCTCAGTTATTCTGCTATTGATTCCTTCTAGTCTATTTTTCATTTCAGTTATTGTACTGTTCATCTCTGTTTGTTCTTTAATTCTTCTAGGTCTTTGTTAAACATTTCTTGCATCTTCTCTATCCTCCATTCTTTTTCCGAGGTCCTGGATCATCTTCACTATCATTATTCTGAATTCTTTTTCTGGAAGGTTGCCTATCTCCACTTCATTTAGTTGTTTTTCTGGTGTTTTATCTTGTTCCTTCAACTGGGGCATTGTCCTCTGCCTTTTCATTTTGTCTATTTTTCTGTGATTGTGGTTTTCGTTCCATGGGCTGCAGAACTGTAGTTCTTCTTACTTCTGCTCCTAAGTTCCTTCTCTTGGATGGTCAGATCGAGGCTGGAGGAAAACTTGGGCTCCCACGAAGTCTCAGCTAAGATGCCCTTTTCTGAGGCCAGACTGCCTTTCTTCATCCTCACAGGGCTTGAAAATACCCCCAAATAGGACAGAAAGACCTAGAAAATCCCCCCAAATAGGACAGAAAGAGCCCCAGGTTAGGGCTCTTCGGTCTCCTAAGATGTGGCAGGGAGCTTTGTCCTAGGTATTGGGCTTTTGAAGAGAAGATGGAACAGGCTCCCTTGCTGCTAAGACTGAAAGTTAATAAAGCATATGAGACTTCCACATAAAATCCAATTTTGGAAAATGCTCTCAGAAATCGTTCTATTTAGCCTATAAAATTTGTATTGATTCCCTCCCTTTGTATAGGATTCCCTCCCTCCCTTAGTTCTATTTCCCACCCCAACAGAATACTACTGGAGAACCTACCATAGCTCCCTATTATCAGATTCCACTGCCTGCCTTTGAAGACCTTTGGTGTCAGGCCCTATTCACCCTACCCAGGCTGACAGCCTCTACCACTCTCTACCACTCCCCTGGCCTGCCCCCTCCTCTAGCCCCAGACTCTGCTTATTCCAGTACCCTCCACCAGGGATGTGATCCCCCTCTTTTGCCTGAAAACCCTTCCCTTCCTTTAAGGCCCAGAGCAAGTTCCAGCCCTTTTATGACTCCCCTCTGCCTCGCCCAGCCTCATCCCTCACAATTGCAGTGTAGAAAATTCAGCAGTTTTCCAATCTCATTGTATGCACTTGTTTGGTATCCCTCTCCTGGGTTCCCTTCAAGCCTGGCTGTCAGACTGCTTGATCATCTCCCTCTCCCTGGACTCAGACAACACAAGATTCCCCCACCAGCCTCAGACTCTAGGCTAAGGAGAGAGGAGGGCAGGGTACAAACACTTCATTGTTTTACTCTGCCTGCCACCTAGTTTAGAGGAATATAGAGGTCCTAGAACGGAAGTGGTATCTTAATGCGTAAGACCACCATGCAGTAGAGTTAGTGAAATCTGGATTCAAATCCCGGCTCGGACATTTCTTAGCCGATGACCTTGAGCAAGTCACCTTCAGTTTCTCTTCTGTGAAATGGGGATAATAGTGAGGAAATGATGTATTCAATACATAAAGGTATAACTGGAGTTCACCACTGGCAGAGGAAGCCAGTGGCTGGGCAAGAGATGGGGGGCCTGGGCTGCGGTGGAACAGGCATCCTGTGATAGGGACCACCTTTGACTGCCTCACCTCTGGTCCGCCTTTCCTCTAACGTTCAAAAGTCATCATCTTGACAACAGTCACGTCAATATGTAACCTTAATAAATTCTGGTAAAAAACATCACTGTGAGCTAATGTGCTCAGACTGCTTCACTTCTAAGTGGTATTTTTCTAAGCCCAGTGTATATTAAGCACCCTAGATAAGGTTCCTTTAATTCTACCTCATGTTTCAGAAGGAAATTTGAAGGCTCAGAGTGGCTCAGCGAGCAGGGCTGCAGGGCTAAGATGGGAAGTGTGGTCTCCTACCTCCTGGGCCTTTCACTCAATCCACTGAGCGCTCCTGGTTCCTCAGTTAAGGTGTCCTGGTCAGCCTCACCCTGCTTTCACTGCTGGAGGTGGCCAATGCTGCTGGGGCAGCCCAGTGGAAGGCTGCGAAAACATGAGGAACAGAAACCAGTCCTAAGTAATAGATTATTACAGGACTCTGTAATTATCCTGAAAAGGGGGCTCTTTATGAAGGAATCACAAATTAGAAAACAGTCCATTAAACCCAGACACGTCCACGCATGGGCCCAGCTGGGGAGTCTCCATCTCAGTCCCAACAATGGGCAGCTGCATGGAAACATCTGTGGCCATGTGGTACTGATGGCTCTGAGGGCAGACACTGATAGACTGTCACTTGATTACTGCATTCATTCATTCAACCTATATATAATTAAATGGGTCCATGGAGCTGCTAGAGAAAGCCAAAGTAAGTGGGAATCCATAAGAAGCTGATGTCAAAATCAAAATTCTCTCTCTTTCTCTTTCACACACGCTCCCACATAATCACACACATACATTTACAAGCAAAACTGTGGGGCATAAGAAAAAAGAGAAAATGGGCACACACTCAATTTTCCCTATCCCTAACTTCCCAGGGGAAAAAAAATCTAACAGTATAGAAGGATTTTTAAAATTTTATTTTATTTAGTTTTGGCTGCATCGGGTCTTAGTTGCAGCACGCAGGATCTTCGTTGAGGCATGTGGGATCTTTCGTTGTGGTGTGTGGGCTTCTCTCTAGTTGTGATGTGCAGGTTTTCTCTTCTCTAGTTGTGGCGCACAGGCTCCAGGGCACCTGGGCTCTGTAGTTGTGGTGCGCGGGTTCCAGAGCGCGTGGGCTCTGTAGTTTGCGGCTGGTGGGCTCTAGTTGAGGTGCACAAGCTCAGTAGTTGTGGCGCATAGGCTTAGTTGCCCGGCGGCATGTGGGATCTTAGTTCCTCGAACCTATGTCCTCTGCATTCGAAGGCGGATTCTTTACCACTGGACCACCAGGGAAGTCCCAATACAGAAGGATTAAAAGTATATAAGATAAAACTAATTAAACTGTATACTTCAAATGGTGAATTTTATTGAATGTAAATTATATCTTAATACCAGAATTTTTTTAAAGTATATATATACAAAAATTTAAGTGGATCACAGTCCTAAATGGAAGAACTAAACTATGAAAACTCTTAGAAGAAAATATAGGAGTAAATATTCATGATCTTGGATTAGGCAATGATTTCTCAGATATGACACCAAAAATACAAGTTTAAAAGAAGATCAACAAGTTGGACTTTATAAAATTTTAAAACATTTGTGCTCCAAAGGACATAATCAAGAAAGTAAGAAGACAGCTCACAGACTGGGAGAAAATATTTTGCAAATCATATATAAGATAAGTGATTTTCACCTAGCATACATAAAGAACTCTTGCAGCTTAATTAAAAAATGAGCAAAAGATTTGAATAGACATTTCTTCGAAGAAGATATACAGGGACTTCCCTGGTGGCAGAGTGGTTAAGAATCTGCCTGCCAATGCAGGGGACAGGGGTTCGATCCCTGGTCTGGGAAGATCCCACATGCCTCTGAACAACTAAGCCTGTAAGCTACAACTACTGAGCCCACACACCACAACTACTGAAGCCCACGCACCCTACAGCCCATGCTCTGCAACAAGAGAAGCCACCGCAATGAGAAGCCCATGTACCGCAAGGAAGAGTAGCCCTGGCTCACCACAACTAGAGAAAACCCACTCGCAGTGATGAAGACCCAATGCAGCAACAACAAAAAAACAAAAAAAAAACAAAACAAAAAACTTGTGAAAAAAAAATTTTTTTAAAGATATACGAACGCCCTATAAGCATTTATGAAAAGATGTTTAACATTACTGGTCAGTAGGGAAATGTAAATCAGCGCTACAGTGGGATACCATTTCATACTACCAGAGTGGCTATAATCAAAGAGGTGGATAAGAACAAGTATTGGCAAGGACGTGGAAAAACTGGCACCCTCATACATTGCTGGAGGGATTGTAAAATGGTAGAGCCATTTTGGAAAATGGTTTGGTAGTTCCTCATAATGTTAAACATGCAGTTACCATATGACCCAGCAATTCCACTTCCCAGTATATACCCAAGAGAAATGAAAACATATGTCCACACAAAAACTTATATATGAATTTTCATAGCAGCATTATTCATAATATCGAAGTGGAAACAACCCAAATGTCCATCAACAGATGAATGGATAAACAAAACATGATATACCCATATAACAGAATATTATTTGTCAATAAAAAGAAATGAAGTAATAATCCATGCTACCACATTTGATGGGCCTCAAAAACGTTATGCTAATTGAAAGAAGCAAATCACAAAAGACCACATATTGTATGATTCCATGGATATGAAATGTCCAGAATAAGCAAATCATAGAAATAGAAAGATTAGTTGCTTAGGCCTGGGGGACTGGGGGGAGTTGGGGGTGAATGCTAATAGGTATAGAATTTCTTTTTGGGGTGATGATAATATTCTAAATTAGTATATTCACAGAGTTGCAGGACTCTGTGAATATACTAAAAACCATTAATATAATAACTGTTATATAATTAGTGATATAATAATTAATATAATAAAATTAATATAATTTAATAGGTGAAATTTATGGTATGTAAATTATATCAATAAAACTGTTTTTTAAGTACATGTTTTTCAAATCCATAGAATTGAACACCTAATAAAAGGGCACATTTTACTGTATGCAAATTATACCTCAATTAAAAAAATTTTAACACACATGAAAAAGTACATAAAATGAGCTCTAGAAGTTTTAAAACATAAATTATAGCTCCGCAATTAGGGTCCCATTTAGTGTAAATACGGTAAATTTTTCACTAAGTAAAGGAGAGCAAAGAGAAGCCATGAGCATTTTGGTTCAAATTTTATTTATTGTCTGTCTCTGCTAACAGAATGTCAGCCTACATTTTTCGTGTGCCTAGAACAGTGCCGGGCTCATAGAAAATTCTCAATGCACATGTATGGAAGAAAAGAAGGACAGAAAGGATCATGACATCTCAAATCCACCATCTCCTGGAGAGGCCCATTGGAGCCACTTCCAAACACTTTTTTTTTTAATTGTGATAAAATACACATAACATAAAATTTACCATCTTAACCATTTTTAAGTGTACAGTTCAGTAGTGTTAAATATATTCACATTGCTGTGAAACCAAGCTCCAGAACTTTTTCATCTTGCAAAATGGAAATTTTATACCCATTTAATAACAATATCCCATCCCCCCCGCCACCCAGCCCCTGGCAATCACCATTCCACTTTGTGTCTCTATGAATTTGATGTCTCTAGATACGACACATAAGTGGAATCATACAGTATTTGTCTTACTGTGCCTGGCTTACTTCACTCAATACAAGGTCTTCAAGGTTCAATTATATTGTAGCAAATGTCACAATTTCCTTCCTTTTTAAAGCTGAATAACATTCCACTGTATGGATATACCACATTTTGCTTTACCTTTCATCCATCAATGGACATTTGGGTTGCTTCCATCTTTTGGCTATTGTGAATGATGCTGCTATGAACATGGGTGTACAAATCTCTTTGAGACCCTGCTTTCACTTTTTTGGGGTATATACTCAGAAGTGGAATTGCTGGATCATATGATAATTCTAGTTCTAACTTTTTGAGGAACCACTATACTGTTTTCTGTACAATTTACACCAGCTTAAATTCCCACCAACAGTGCACAATACTTCTAAGCCCTTTTATGCCTCTCCACATCTCAGCCCAGGTCCAAATTACCCCAACAGTCAAGCCCACCACACCCACGCCTACAGGTAGTAAGGTGTAAAGAGCCGCATGAGGGCGATGAATCTGCAGTATCCTATATGTTCTAGGAATTTGGAGACAGAGTGAGGACAGGTTCCCAGAGGAGGAAGGATGAGAGTTCAGCCCTGAGCATGTGAAGGCAGCTTTTCTCATTCTGTCACCTAGGCCTCCCCCCAACCCACATTCCCATTCCCTCGGAGGGGAGGGGAGGGGAAGGGGTAATCTGAGGGCTGGTGACAGAATAGTAGAGCTGATTTGGGCTGGCACATCTCAGAGGACAGGAGAGGGGCTTGGGTTCCCAGGAGAGAAGGGCTGAGGACTGGAGAACCTGCCCCAGTGGCCCCTAACCAATTCTCAGCCTCCAAAAATTTTGACTTTTGCTATCACGGACTGAGCAAATATATTACAAAGCTGTGACTTCAGTAACAATGTTAAGTGAATACACATTTTACTCACCAAAATTGCATCTACGGACATGTAAAGAGTAGCAGGACAAATGTGAGCCAGATGTGCTGTGGATACAGTGTACAGACAACACCGGGCAATCCTCCTTGGAAACTGCCAGCCCCCGGTGATAACTTCAAACCCTCTTTTAAGTCCCCCCAGAAGTTGGCAGCTGGAAGAATGGGAACTGCACACTCCACCAAGGGGCTAGAGGAAGGGCAGACCTAGGGCTTATATTTATCTCTACATCTTTAACTCACTTCACATATCACCAGTCCTATGAAGGAGGTACTGTTATTATTATTCCCATTTTACAGATGAGGAAACCGAGGAACATGGAGCAATGGAATGAGCTTCAACGGGAGAGGAGAGACCCGCAGTCTAGCATGATTTTGCCATTGACCTTATTCCTTTATCTTTGAACTGAGGGGGTGGGACTGGATGACATCAAGAGCGATTCTTTACAGCAGAGCTCAGCTGCCAGCTGCTGCCTCTCCCCAGCCCCACCCTGTCACTGCTCCCTGGGTTCAAGCCTGGGGTGGGTTGGGGGCGGGGGCAGGAGGAAGAACAGAGGCCGCCCTGCAGGGCACTGGGCAAATGCTTGACTGCTTTCTGGGGCAAGTCCAAGTCTGGAAGGAGAACGTTAAGAAGAAATTTCCATGGCCCTTTCCTCAGCCAGGGATTTTCCACTCTGCCCAGGCAGACATGCCTCTCCCAGGACCTGGCAATCCACAGGTGTTAATGAACGGCTCGGCTGAGTGCTAGGAAGTGTGTAAGACCTGATTCTGGTTCCAGCCCTAGGAAAAGGGGCAAGTTTGTGGGGAAGGCATGACTGCCCCAGAAAGATGAAGAGGCAAGGTGGGAACTGGGATGTTGTAAAACAAAGTGTTCAGTCTTAGAAGAACGCCAGAGAGAGACCAGTGGGGTCAGGAACCATCAGGGGAAACTTCCTCGAAGAGGGGACCTGAGCTGGAGGGCCAGAGGAGGGAGGAGGTTTTCCGGGGCAGACAGGAGAGAGCAGAGCAGATGAGATGGGGAATAACGTTGGACCAGCTTTACAAAGGTTCCCGTGAACACAGGGATAGTGCAGTGGCCAGGAGAGAGTTGGATGAGAGAAGTGGAAAGTTTGGTGAAGCAGATGGTGCAATACAGGAGACAGATTGCAGTCACAGGGGCTTCGCAGTGGCCTTTGCACTAGCTGTTCCCTCTGCCGGAAACACCCTTCCCTCACAGCGTCACGCGATTGGTTCCACGTCGGTCATGCTCCACAGGGGAACCTTCCCTCGCCACTCCTGCTACAGCAGCCTCTAGCAACATCTCCGTGCTTCATTTTCTCCCGAGCACTCACTACCTGCACTTTCCCTGTTTCTTTCAGCGGCCACCTCCCTCCTGGAGGATGGGAGTTCCAGGAGAGCAGAGGCTGTCATCTGGCTTGTTCTTCATCGACGACTCAGAGCCAGGCACATAGCAGGCCCTCCATAAATATTGTTGAGTTTAATTGAACTGCAACTGGGTGCTATGATAAAAGGAAGCCTATAATAATATTGTCGTTTTTTCCCTGAGCGCTACTATAAGCCAGGCACTGTGCTAAGCGCTTTACAAACAGTATCTCATTTATTCCTCTGAACAATTCTGTGAGGGAGGTACTGCTATTCTCTCTCCCTTCAAGGTGAGGAAATTGAGGTCCAGAGAGACTGGTTACGTTGCTCAAGGATACACAGACCCAAAATTTGAACCCACACGTTTACCCTCTCGACTAGTACTATCTGATAGAAATAAGAGCCACATAAGTAATTGAAAATGTTTCTAATAGCTACGTTACAAAATAATTAGGCAAAAGTAATTTTAATAATAGTTTAAATATTTAATAATATTTAAAAATTTGATCTGATATATTAAAATACTATCATTTCAACACATAGTCAATATAAAAATAGTAATGAGATACTTTTACATTTTATTTTACTAAGTCTTCAAGATCTGGTGGCTAGTTTACATGTAAAACACTTGCTAAATTCTTCTCAGAAAACGATCTGTATTTAGAGTTCCTAAAATTTGCAGTTGAAAAAGTAGATCCTCATATTCAAGTTGTTCCAAACATACTTGTGTTTTCTAAGCACTGCATGGAGTATCACTTTTTAAGCTTAAACGTAAACTGATTAAAATTAAATAACATGATAACTCAGTTCCTTCGCTGCACTAGTCACGTCTCAAGTGCTCAACAACCACTCACGACTAGTGGCCACTGTGGGCTGTGCAGCCTCATCTGGTGAGAAGGCAGGTTGGGTGGGGAGGCCTGGGGGAGGGGTTTGGAGCAGACTGGGGAGCGGCTGTGGAAGGGAGAGGGTGGAGAGCTGAGGTGGCAGACCTGGGCCCACCTAAAAATGAGGTGGGATGACCAGTCACGAATTCCACCAAGTAGCACATGTCTGGCCCACTCACAAGAGGATCCCCTCCCATGGGCGCTATGTAGGTCTGGGCTTCTGCCCACCAAGAAAGTGATGGCCCTAAGACCCCTGGGTGGAGCAAACGGTGGCTCCTCTCAAAGCTTCTATCCCTTCCAGCACCACTATTGAAGGGGTCCTAGTGGGGGTGCCTGGATCTGGGCAGGCTCAAGCTGGGGATGGAATGATCTCCCTCTGCCCTCCCAGACCTGTGGGCAGCTGGAGGGCGTGGTCAGGAGTGGGGCCCTGGCTAAACAACTCTGGAGTCAAGTACACCTGAGTTCCAAACCCAGCTCAGCCAATTCTTTGCAGTGTGACCTCAGACAAGTCAAGTCCCCTGTCTGAGCTCTGGCTTCCACATCTGGAAAATGAAGACCAATAATGAAATGCTTGAGACTCTGATGATACCTACAGACTGCCCAGCTCATAGTAAGTGGTCAATTAACAACAGCTAGTCTTCCTAGATAATGTCCTTTTCCTGTTAAAAACAGGAAAGCAGACTGGAGAATGTTCACAATCACTGGAAAGGAAACAGTCCAAAGTGAGCTGTAGACGGAGTGAGTTAATCTGGGTGTATGAGGGCTCCCTCTTCAGGGCTCCCGCACTTCCCCTCTGTGACACAGACCCGGTGAACCGTTGGGAGCGGGGAGGGGGATATGCCACTCCCACAGGCACTGGGTGCTGAAGCATGACGTAAGAATGGCCAAGAGCCACCTTCCAGAAATGGGGAGGGTGAGTCAAACTGAATCAGGTGAGGTCACCCTGGGTCCCTGCAGTTACTCAGAGTGACCCTGGTACATGTCTGGCAGGAGTGATGGGTGAACTGGGCTCCAGGAAAGCAGGTGGGGCAGGAAACCACCCAAGACAAGGAAACTGATGGATGGAAATTCCTGGCAGGCAGAGCATGGCCTGAGAGGCAGCAGGCAGAGGCCGAAAGTGGCCTTGGTATGGGTATTTCTGAGGGTGAGGCAGCTCCAACTCCCTCTCCCAGTCAGCACCCCACTTGAGCCAGGAATACTGGTCCTGGACCCCAGCCTTCCCCAGTTCAACTCTCCAGCCCCCAAACCTTTGCTCTGCTGGGTCCTCCCAAGTGCGGGAGCTGAGACAGCCCTGAGCCGTTCTCTTTGGTCTCTCTTGGCTCTTCACTTTGTCCTGCCAACATTTTCAACATTTCCTCCCTTGTCTGTCCCCCCCCCCCGGCTGGGACTGGTGCCCCTGGAGGTAGGACAAGTGTGTCTTGCTCACTGCTATATGTCCTGGGCACAGCTCAGACTCTGATACCCCACTGAGTGCTTAGGAGGTACTTGCTGGGGCAATAGACTCAAGACCTTGGTGGGGTCTCATCGCATTTCTAATGCTCGTTATGTGGCTGTGGGTCAGCCTCTCCGAGCCCTGTCTCCACATCTGTAAAGTAGGAAACATAATCCCCACGAAGAGCCTGGGAGAACCAGGTCAGAAAGTGGGGAGGATGAAGCGTCCAGCCAGCTCTAGGAAGTTTCTGATGGGTCACACTTCAGACACAGCTGTGAGCAAGTCACCCTACAGAAGAGGAAACTGAGGCACAAGGAAGCCACGCTAGAAGCCTGCCCTCCCTGCCCCACCCGCACCCCGACCCCCAGCCCTGGTTTCTCCCTCTGGGATCTCTGGTTAGATCACTCTCATTCAATTTCCCTGGGAGTTTCAATCCAGAGGTCCTGAAGTGTGCCATCCTGTCCCTGCTTTGGGAGATGGCCTTTCCCCATCATCTTCCTGTATGGAATGGGGCCTGGCTCCTGGCGGTAGGGAGGGTGCCGGAGACAGCACACATGGCTGCCTCTGGTGCTGGGTGCTGGGGTCACAAAGCCTGGGCTGTGTGTGTGCGTGTTCATCACTCCAAAAATATTCACTGGATCCTCACTACACCCCAAGACGGAGGCAATTCAGCCTAATGGTGAGATGCTGGGACCCCTCCTAAGTTTCAGTCTCCTACCTGAAAAAGAGGGCTCTGAGCATGACGCACGTCCAGTACTCAGCACAGGGCCCAGCTCATCATTAACACTTAAGATAGGGCAAGTGTTTTTGTTCGTTTGTTTTTTAGACTGTCGGCCCTGTGACGGCACGAGGGACACTTGTTTTGGCCATTCTTACCCACAGCCTTTACCTTTAGTAGGTGCCCAGGTAGGTGAATGAATGAGTGGAAGGAAGGAGAGAAGGAAGCGATGGAGGGAGGAGGAGGGGGAGAAGGGAGGAAGGAGCAGCTCCGTTCTGGGCTCTCCCAGTTTCCGTGCCCACCGCACCCTCCCTCTCCCACCCAGGAGCTGCCTCAAGGCTCCTGTCACTGTGTGCCGCTGCATGTGGCCCAGGGCGCAGAGTCGAGCTGAGATGGGAGCGCCGGGTCTAAACCCTGTCGCCAGCTGACTGAACTTGGCCTCCTCAGTGTCCTCCTCTGTAAAATGAGGACGATCGTGCCAACTACCTCACTGAATTGTAGGAAGGTCCGAAAGATGTCTGTGAATACGCTGAATACGTTTGTACACTGAAGAGTGTTAGGGACTAACCTGGTGGAGTGATAGGCAGTGTGGGCTCTGGAACCAGACTTCCTACATTCAAATTCCTGCTCCACTGATTGCAAACCTTGGGCAAGATGCTTAACCTCTCTGGGCCTCAGTTTCCTTATCTGTAAAACAAGGAAAATTACGGTACTCACTTCAGAGTTGTGAGATTTAAATGAGATAATGTATGAGAAGCTCTTAGATCAGTGGAGAGCACATGGCAGGCACTCAATAAATGGTGGCCATGATAACAAAGCCTGCTCTCAGGAAGGATTCTGTGAATTATTTCTCACTAAAGTGTGAATGAGTAACAAGACTATGCCCCCTCTCTCAGAGGAATTTGAATCTTAACAGGAATTAAAGGAGTGAAATCCCATCTACTGATAGAATTTTTAAAAGTAAAGGAGGGGGCTTCCCTGGTGGCGCAGTGGTTAAGAATCCGCCTGCCAATGCAGGGGACACGGGTTCGAGCCCTGGTCTGGGAAGATCCCACATGCTGCGGAGCAACTAAGCCCGTGCGCCACAACTACTGAGCCTGCGCTCCAGAGCCTGTGAGCCACAACTCCTGAAGTCCGGGTGCCTAGAGCCCGTGCTCTGCAACAAGAGAAGCCACTGCAGTGAGAAGCCCACACACCGCAATGAAGAGTAGCCCCCGCTCACCGCAGCTAGAGAAAGCCCGCGTGCAGCAACAAAGACCCAACACAGCCAAAAATAAATAAATAAAATAAATACATTAAAAAAAAAAAAAGTAAAGGAGGAATATAGTGGGTAGACAAGGGCCTTCCTAGGGTCCCTCACAAGCACAGTTGCTGCCTGCTGCACAAATACTGCCAGGTCCCAGAGGAGGACCACACACAGGGGAAGGGAGAACACAGTCTCAGTCCCCAAGGAACCTCCCCTCTGCTTGGAGAAACAGGAAGCAACTAGACCCCAGGACAGTGCATAACTTCAGCTAAATATGGAGTGCCTTTGGCAGCATGGTGGGCAACAGCCCAGGCCCAGCTATCAGAAAGGCTCCAGGAACCCTCTCGGGAACAACAGAAGCCAGGGCCAGAGGTGGGGATGGGCACCAGATGCGATGAGGACTGACCTGGGACCAGTGAGGAAGGGGCGGGGAGCCTCATCTTCCACATCTATATTTTCTCTACTAGGACCTTAGTACCAGGCTGGCACCTGTAGTAGAAGGGCCTGTGTTCTGGAGTCAGACTGCCAGGGCTCAATCCAGGCTCTACCTCTTTTCAACTGTGTGACATTTTGACCTCAGCGTGGAGGACACAGGTAGAGTTAGAAGCTGGCATCCATCTCCCATCTCTTCCGGTTCTTCTTTGGAGAAACATCCCTCCCGTCTTCCTTTTCAGCTCACTGGAACAGGTGAGGCTGCAGCCATGGGGCCTGTGACCAGACCCACCAATCAGTAATAAATCTTCCTGGGCAGGGCCTTTTATGTGTGGTCATGTGACCACCAACTGTCTAATTAGAGTAAATCCTGGGACCTGTGTCGCAATTGCTAAGAAGAGACCCTTTTCTACTGACCTGGAATTTGGGATGTTATGAACCTGGAGCCCCAGAAGACCGCTCATGGCAGAGTGGAAGGATTCAGTGTTTATGATGTTTTTGAGCCTCCTTCAGTTTCCCGGAGCCAGTAAATTCTCTTCTTGGCATAAACCAGTTTGAGTCAGGCTTTCTGTCATTTGCATCAGAAAGAGTCTGAAATTTCCATGGTGAACTTTCTTAACCTCTCTATAAATTTCAGTTTCCTCATCTACAAAAAGGGGATGATGGTAATAGCATTTTTCAGGAGAAAGGAAGGGTTGTTCTAGGATGATTAAAAGAATTGGTCAGGGTCCAACACTTCACACAGAGCCTGACATATGTTAGACATTCAAAAAGCATCAACTTTTAGGTGCTCTGTAAGTGTTTGTTAATGAATCTGGCCCCAGGAGGTGAACTGCAAGGGCATCTGGGAAAAAGCCTCTTCCTGTAACTCTGAGGGGTCCCAGGAATCTCTGGGGGTGGTGGTGGTGTGGGGGGCACTCTGCAGGGAGGACTGCCTTGTCCATGCAGATCACAGGTGCCACCAAGAAAGACTCTAGTGGGGGTCATGATTAATTTTCCTAGCCCTCACGATCTAATCAAGCCCATTTTACAGGTGAAGGATGTGAGGCTCAGAGATCATGTACAATCCAATGCTAAATACAGCGCCCCTCTACTGGCTCAGTCCCTCCCTTGGAGCACATCAGTGTGGTCCCATCGTGGGGCGAGGTCTCAATCCCAGCTAGGCTAAATTAAGTGGGTCCGTTGTTGTTAAATGAGGGCTTCCATTAGCAATTCTAGGGGGTTTTGAAAGGGCAAAAAGGAGTTATAAACACTCTCTCCCTTCCTCCCTGAGGGCGGCTCTATCTTTAACCCGCAGTCTCCCGCACAGGGAACTTTCTGGAGAAGGCTCCAGGCGGTTTACCCCCCAGAGAGAGCCTGACGGCAGTTTTGCTAGAGGAAACCACGCAAGCCTCAAGGCTTGGCACTACCCTTCCTTCCGGACAGGCCAGGATGCCTGGGGGTGGGGGTGGGAACGGCACCTCCTACTTCCCTCCCGATAACCGCCAACCCCGCCGGATCTTTCTCACGTCTGGGAATTGAGCTCACCTTGGGTTTTTCCCACGTAGCCTCCTTGAGCCTCAGTTTCCTCACCTGTAAAATGGCACCCACCTATTTCAGGGTCGTTTTGAGGGCATAACGGAGGGAAAAGTCCCAGGGTGTTCAGCGCAAGGATCGGCATAAAGTCATGAGTGTTCGAACCTCCCCCCAAACAGAGAGAGGGAGGCACCTGTGTGCTGGCGAGGACAGAGAGGATTCGAACCCGGGTCTTTTGTGACTCCAAGCCGACCTTTACCTCCAGTAACGTCTGCCTCTTCTACTAGTGAGATCCTCCCCACCCCCTTCCCTAATACTTTTCCTCCTCAGCCTCCCCCCACTCCCCGCCTCCACCTGGCAGCCCTTGGGGACCTCCCAGCCGCAGCCCCAAGGAGCCAGACCTCCCGGGCCTGAACTGCTGGTAAGAAAAACTGTTTCCTCCCCGGTCCATTCACCCAGCTCCACGTCTAGCCAGCCCCGCCAGAGGAAAAGGCCAGCGAGATGCTCCCCACCTCCACCCGCGACCGACTCCTGGACACAGCTCCACTGTAGCCAGGATGTCCATGAAAAGTGGGATCATGTGCCCGTGTGTCTTCCTGCCGGATGGGAAGCGAAACCTGTCACCCCCTCTAATGCCCCAGTGGGGTCTCACCCAGTCTGCCTCGGGTTGGTGCCTTCCGATAGCGGAGGCGGGATCTCAACCTCAGTGGCCAATGAAAAAGCTCACGGGGGTGCTTTTAGTTGTCACGGCAACAGGGAACTGTATCTTGCTACCCTCATCCGGCGGAGCCCACTCTTCCAGGGACCAGCCAGGTCACAGTCTGCGGCCCCAGTTCTACCTTAGGATGGGGGGGTGGTGTCAAAGTAGAGGGCCAGTTAGGGCCCAAACCCTTCACAAATGCTGACAGTGTAGGTGAGCCCCACGTGAACAGCACTGCTAAGAGAAGGCTGCCTGGAGAAGGAACACTACGTACGAGTAGCGTTCTGTTAGAAGGGACAAGGACACCCAATGTACTGTATTGGAGCCGCCGGAGCACTGCAGGGGCAGGGCACAGGGCTGGGCAAATTTAGGTAGAAATGAGTGGAGTAGGTGCTTAGCACGCAGTTTAAGGCTTCCAAGCCGAGACTCACCCAGGACAGGGTGGGGGACCAAGATGAGCAGCCACAGCCGAACTGTGGGTCTCACAGACCTTCAGGCAGGAAGAGAGAGCCAAGGGTCACCGAGGCCATTACCTTGCCTCTGGGCAGCTTGCACTCCATCTTCAGTACAGTCACGTCCAGCCTTGGGCACTCATTAACCTCGTACTCTACCCATGAAAGAGAAAGGTGACCAGGTTCATTGTCCCCATTTTACAGATGAGAAAACTGATGCCTGCCTGGTAAAGTATCTCACCCTTGGGCCCTAGGGCCTGGCGTTGGGTCCAAGCAGGGCTCTCCAGGCCTTTAATTCCCTGGCGTGGTAGCTTGTCCAAGGAAGCCCCATGCCACTGTTCTGATGCTGTCCACCCTTGCTGATGATACAGGGATGCTGGGGCCACCGGAGCTGCATATTTAACAAGGCAGGTGAAATAGCACAGAGAACCCCGCCCCTGCCTCTGACGGCTCTGGGGGTGGAGGGTGCAGGAAGTGCCTCCTTGGCCCCTCTGGAGTGCATCCAGCATCACTCCACACTCCCCTTCTCAAGAAGCCCACAGTCTAGCATGTAAATTGGTGAAGCCACCATGGAAAATAGTATGGAGGTTCCTTAAAAAACTAAAAATAGGGCTTCCCTGGTGGCGCAGTGGTTAAGAATCCGCCTGCCAATGCAGGGGACACGGGTTCGAGCCCTGGCCCGGGAAGATCCCACATGCCGCGGAACAACTAAGTCCGTGCGCCACAACTACTGAAGCCCGTGAGCCACAACTACTGAAGCCCGTGCGCCACAACTACTGAGCCTGCGCTCTAGAGCCCGTGAGCCACAACTACTGAAGCCCGTGAGCCACAACTACTGAGCCTGCGCTCTAGAGCCCGTGAGCCACAACTACTGAAGCCCGTGAGCCACAACTGCTGAAGCCCGCGAGCCACAACTACTGAAGCCCGTGCGCCACAACTACTGAGCCTGCGCTCTAGAGCCCGTGAGCCACAACTACTGAAGCCCGTGAGCCACAACTGCTGAAGCCCGCGAGCCACAACTACTGAAGCCTGCGTGGCTAGAGCCCGTGCTCCACAACAAGAGAAGCCACCGCAATGAGAAGCCCGCGCACCGCAACAAAGAGTAGCCCCACTAGTCACAACTAGAGAAAGCCCGCACGCAGCAACGAACCCAACGCAGCCAAAAATAAATAAACAAAATAAGTAAATTTAAAAAAAGACCCTAAAAATAGAGTTACCATATGATCCAGCAGTCCCACTCCTGGACATATATCTGGAGAAAACTCTAATTTGAAAAGACACATGCACCCTAATGTTCACTGCAGCACTATTTACAATAGCCAAGACAAGGAAGCAACCTAAATGTCCATTGACAGATGAATGGTTAAAGACGTGGTATATAGACACAATGGAATACTGCTCAGCCATTAAAAAGAATGAAATAATGCCATTTGCAGCAACATGGATGGACCTAGAGATTGTCATACTAAGTGAAGTAAATCAGAACGAGAAAGACAAATACCATATGATATCACTTATATGTGGAATCTAAAAAAAATGATACAAGTGAACTTATTTACAAAACAAAAACAGACTCACAGACATAGAACTAACAAGCTTACAGTTACCAAAGGGGAAAGGGTGGGGAGGGATAAATTAGGAGTTTGGGATTAGCAGATACAAACTACTATATATAAAATAGATAAACAACAAGATCATACTGTATAGCACAGGGAACTGTATTTAATATCCTGTAATAAACCATAGTGGAAAAGAATATGTATATGTATGAATAACTGAATCACTTTGTTGTATACCAGAAACTAACACAACATTGTAAATCAACTATACTTCAATTAAAACGAAAAAGAGGAAGAAGAAGCAGCCCACAGTCAAACAGAGACAGACCTGCAAGGACCGCACAAGTGTGAATAAATGCTGCAGGGACAACCTGGATGGAACACAGAGGCCACACGAGAGAAGGGGTGCCTGAGCCTGCCCAGCAAAGCCAGGGGAGACCTCACAGAGGAGGCAGCCTTTCAGAGGTCACAAGACATGTAGGCCTTTGCCAGGCAGATGAGCAAGGGAAGGGAGTCCCAGGCAGAAGGAACAACATCTCCAAAGACCTAGAGGCCTGGGCGAGCCTGATGCATGGGGAAACCGCAAGTCAGGAGGACAGCGACAGGACCTAGGCTGTGGAGTGAATGCCCAGGACAGGACTGTGTGTCCTGCAGTTAGCTGTTTCAATACCCTTCTGAACCAGCAGGTACCCACATTTGTTTTTCTCCAAATGGTAGAGTCATAGACCCTCCAGAACCACTTCTGAAAATCCCACTTTGAGAAACGCTGGATTAGAAGCTAACCACTGTCAACTACGGCTATACGCCAACAACGTGGATGAAATTCATGGTATCAGGTTGAGAGAAAGAGGCCAGGGACCAAAGAGTCATTCTATATGACCCACTTATATCAAGTTCAAAGGAGTCAGGATAGTGGTTACCTCTGGGGAGTGTGGAAGGTCTTAAGGAGGGTGTCCAGGGGACAGTAATAATATTGTGTTTCTTGATCTGAGTGTTGGTTTCACAGATGTGTTCTCTTTGTGAAAATTCATCCAGCTCTATACTTCAGCTTTGTATATTTTTCTGCATGTAGCTTCTACTTTAAAAAGAAAAAAGACTGCTTTCCGTAAACATCAGTGCAAAGGTAGATACCAAAATTTTGTGCTCACATAATCGGCTGTAAGCAAGGCATCCAGATGATATAGAATATGTTTATATTGATTTTTTTTTAGATTATTCCAAAATGAAAACACAAACATTTTATTGTCTCATAGAGAGCTCTCAAGCTTCAGAGAACCCATCCATATACACACGCCCGGGGCCTGAAAAACCCCAGCTCAAGAGGAAGCATTACAGTGCTCAGTCCTGGGCCTGGGAGATGGAAGATAAATGAGGGGCCTGGAGCCTCTTCCCCGGGGCAAAGGGAGGTGGTGTCCTCTTCTAATGGAATGTCTGGTGCTGGGAGGCTGAGGACCCCCAGGCAGAGGGGACTGTTTCCTCCAAAACCTCTGAAATGGCTGTGAGAGGCGGGTCTCCCTGGCTTGGCTATGAGCTCCCGGAAGGCAGGGTCTTCTTTCACTCTGTGTCCCTGGTGCCCAGACAGGGACCTGGCACACAGCGGGTCTCAGAGGACCTTTTTTGCCAGGGCATCTTTGCCGAACCCCACGTTGAGCGTGGAAGAGGGGGATCCATTGGGGAAGTTGTGGTTTCCCAGTCACTGGCTGAGTTCCACACCGCAGGCTCGCAAACCATGGATGGGCAATGTTGCAGGAGGGATTCAAGGCTGGGGTTTGAGTTGTCCAATTCCCCCTGGAGGGGACAGCTGGATGCAGACAGGGCACTGAGCCTTGGCAACCATGAATATGGGCAGGAAATCCTAACCCTGCCTGGCCACCAGCCTTGCTGGAGTTGGTAACAGCCCAGCTCTGGGGGAGACAGACTGTTCCAGAACCCAGAAAGGGCTGCATCTGTGGGCAGGATGCTCAACATCCGCTCAACAGGTGTCTCCTCCTGTCCTCTGGGACATCCCTTCTCAGCCCTCCCCAGACCCAGCAACTCTTGCCCACTCTCAAGAACCAGCCTCCTTTCCCCACTTTGCTGTCTCCCCTCAGCCAGCATTTCTCACACCACCTTTATGATTTCTGCCCTAACCTTGTGCTACCCAGAGTATTATTTACTTAATAGTTTTTCTTTAAAACAATGTTCAGTTGTTGTTATTGTTGTTGTTTTAACTTGCCCTTGTTCTAAGCAATAATATTTGTGAAATCCTGGATTTGATGTGTCAGTTTCATTTTTTTCTAACACACATTAAATTTTAATTTAAAATACTTGTTTTTGTAACACCTAAAATTACCCTGTGTACCACCACAGTGGAAATGATTTTGTACAATGGTTCAGCCAGGATGGGCGGTTATTATTATAAATAATAATTATAGCCTCATGTTAGCAGCAGGTTGTATGCCTCTTCCACGCATCTGCATTTGCTGTCTCATTCAATCTCTCAGTTCCTGCACTATGGACGTCATTGGCCCCATTTTACAGGTGAGGAAACTGAAGCTCAAAGAGTAGTAGTGACTTGCTTAGGGTCACACAGCCAGTTAGGATTTTGGTCCTGATTCAAGGGTCTAGTGGCTCCTGACCTGGAGAAGGCAGGGAAGCAAGAGGCATTTTTCTGTCTCCAACCAGACCCACAAGAGCCACAGGATGGCAACTCATGGAGTAGAGAGTTTGGATTAGACATGATGAAGGACTTCCTGGCTAGAGATGTTTAGACACGAGAATGACTGAGCAAGGAAGGGTCTGGAATGCCCAGCTTCCCAACTCCTCAAAACAAGGCTTGCCCAGCTGGGATCATGCCAGTGCTGCCTAGAGGCAGAAGGATGGACTGAATGACCTCTCCAGGCCTCATCCAGGCCCAGAGATTGGGTGCATGTTTCCCCAAAGCATCTATTAAACAAGGAAAGGCATGTGGAGGCTCCCACTTAAAGGAACTGGGAACACCTTGTCTTGGCCCTGCCTTGTGAGGGAGTGTCAGCAAGAGCAGGTCAGGGTGGCAGGGCATTAACTCGCCCCCTTCCCTTCCCGCTGCTCTGGCAGCTCCCAGAACACATCTCCAAGGCTGGGAGTTGAAGGCCTGGCTGTTCTCAGAACCACCGGGGCTGCTTGGCCACCTGAGCCAGGGAACCTGCATTTCTTCAATCCTCTCTAGGGGATCCTTTTCAAAACTCCCTGATCTGAAAAGTTAGACACATACTAACTTAAGGTGTTGCCTCTCCAGGGGATGAATTGTATTATTTTTTTTTGAAAGTCATAGTATTTATTTCTCAAAACAAAGAGTGTATTATTGTCCTTTCTTTTTTTAAAAAAAATTATTTATTTTATTTTTGGCTGCACTGGGTCCGTTGCTGCACACAGGCTTTTCTCTAGTTGTGGTGCATGGACTTCTCATTGCAGTGGCTTCTCTTGTTGCGGAGCACGGGCTCTAGGGGTGTGGCCTTCAGTAGTTGTGGCACGTGGGCTCAGTAGTTGTGGTTCGCAGGCTCTAGAGCGCAGGCTCAGTAGTTGTGGCGCACAGGCTTAGTTGCTCTGCGGCATGTGGGATCCTCCCGGAACAGGGATAGAACCCGTGTCCTCTGCATTGGCAGGCAGATTCTTAACCACTGAGCCACCAGAGAATCCCTATCTTCCTTTCTAATCAAATAGTATATGCCCAGTTGTTTAAAAATATCAAATAATATAGAAAAGTATAAAAATGAATGTAAAATTACCCAAATTTCTTTTTTTTTAATGACATGGGTTCATTTTTTTAAAATATTTATTTATTTAGCTATGCCAGGTCTTAGTTGTGGCATGCAGGCTTCTTAGTTGCGGCATGCATGTGGGATCTAGTTCCCCGACCAGGGATCGAACCCAGGCCCCCTGCATCAGGAGTGCGGAGTCTTACCCACTGGACCACCAGGGAAGTCCCAAAATTACCCAAATTTCTATCATCTAGAAAACAGTGCTGTTGACAGTTTAGAGCACATCCTTCCAAAAATTTTTTTTCATGGTACAATACACATAACATAAAATTTATCATTTTAACCATTTTTAAGTACACACGAATCATAGTTTTATAAGGTCTCCTGAATATCGGACTAATAGTGCAACTTCAGAAACCTCCATGGGCCAGTGGGGAAGATGTTTCGGGGTAAGGGCCCTTCTGACATTGTTCAAATGGAAACATAGATGCAGCCAGCCACTGTGTTTGGTAAGGTTGGTCCTGTTAGGAAATTAAAGCCAAGAGTAACTCCATTTGGGTGTACGGAGGAAAGCAGGTCTGTCTCTTGACAGGGCCGCATGAGGAGAACTGAGGGACATGGTTTTGCTGAACTTCTACAAGAGAACAGTCTGAGACAAGGAGGGTGAATGCGTCTGTGATTAGCCACCAGGAGCCTCAGTCTAAGTTGTTTCTCTCTGCCCTGGCCTCTGGGGTGATCAGGAGCTGGGAACTTTGGAGGACAAGAAGGGCCAGGACATGGCAGCAAGTCGGGTACAGATAACCGACCCTGGGGAATGAGAGGCCCTTGGCAGGAAGGCGGCAGCCAGCAGACCAGGGAAGAGCAGCGTCAGCCTCCTCCACCAGCATGGCCAGGCCAAAGCTTCCTTCCTCCAACCCTGCGGAGGGCAGGGGGCGGTGGGGGAGCCTCCAGTTCCCAAACAACGATTTCAGAGGGTGGTTGGGACGCTTTCAATCGTGGAACCCCAGGCATTGATTTAGCAGATGCCATGTGTTGGCTTCAGAAGATCCCTGAACTTGAGGAGCTGAAACTACCTGGGCAGGGCTACCCCCTCACCCCTGTGTGTTAACTGCACCCCCTTCCAGATCAGGAGTGCTGGCTCTCTTTGTTGATCTCCCACCACATTTACTGTGCGCCCTCACTCAGCCTTTCACACCCTCATTCCTGTTTTTTCCCTCTGTGCACCCCAACTGAGCTGTAAGATTCCTGAGGGCGGCTACTGGGGCTTCAGGGGTCTTCATAGCCCCCTGTTTTTGCCCAGTTCAGTGCCCCGCACAGAGCACATGTTTAGGCAACATCCACATGGTGAGGCCTGTGTGAGAGGCCCTGGCAACAAGAGCAGTTGGAGTTCTGAAAGAGGCAGTTCTAAGGCCCTCCGGATGGTTTGGAAGGCATCCAGGAGGTGAGGAATACCTAGGGTCTTGGAGGTAGCATACAGTTCAGCTAACGGAGACGGAGCAAGCAGAGGGGCATTCTCATGGGAGGATCTGCCAGGGCAGTGATGGGGTTGGGGCCAAGCCCCGGGAAGTCTCTCATGCAGTGACTCCCAGGTTGAGATGCCCTTGCTTGCAGGCCTACACCTGTGTCTGCCAGGAGGCAAGGGTGAGATGCAGGGGCTCCAATTACGGTCATGACCCGGGATGGTCTCGGGGGTGCCCCTTTTTCCAGGAAGCTGACTTTCGAGGAGTTTGCCTGGCCACAGAAATCGCGATGGGTTTACACTGGCCTCGGCTGCTGATTGAACCTCCATTGGCGCAACTACCAACCCAGGAAGAACACTCTCTTCCGCACAGTGTGTCCCCCGCTCCTGTTTTTCATGTTTATGGGCATCGGCTGGTTTGCAGAGGGATCCACACCCAGACTGCGCACCCAATGAGGTCAACCGACAAAACGACAGCCGCCACCCCGAGGCCCCTCGTTCTGGGAGCTGCAGGCTTGGGTCACCATCACCCCGGGCACACCCCCCCCCCCCCCCCGCCTTTACCCACCCCCAGTGCTTCTCTTCTGTCCCTGCTCCAGCCTCGCGCCTGCCCAAACTGTTGTTTATCAACACAGGCCAGAACATTCCACTGCCAGCAGAAACACACATGGCGATGGCGCTGCCATCCCACACCCTGCTGTCAACACACTCCCACGCGCTGTTGGCTGCTGTCAAAGCCGCGCTCACACACACATTCTCACCCCCTCCTGCCAACACAGCTGTTCCCCGCTGCTTGGCATCAGGCCCTCTGTCTCGCATATGTGTTCTCTGTGGGTTTTTCTCATGTGTACTCATAGCAGAGGCTCACACTTGTGGACCAGGCCAGCACACACTCTGCCCTCTGGCCTGGGCTGTCAGTCTCATCACTTGCGGCTGTGTGACCTTGGGCAATGGACTTAACCTCGCTGGGCATCCGACACCTCATCTGTAGAATGGGGATAATAATTACCTTAAAGGCCTTTTCCCATAGGCTCAGGGGGTTGGGCGAGAGCACAGGCAACCAGGAAGTGCTCAGTCACTGGGAGCTCTGATGGTGGTGATGACGAGAGCTGTGTATCCTCTCTGGAATCTGGCCACTGGTTTTCCTTTCCCACGTCCGGCTGCTGGCCTCACCTTATGTTCACACCTTCCTGGCCATGTGACCTTGAGTGAGGCACATCACCTGTCCACTTCTCATGTTCTCGCTGGTGAAACGGGTTTAACAACTGCCTGGCCTGCCGTGAGGGGCACGGGGAACAGGTTACCATCGTGCTTTGGAAGCCCATCAGTGTGGTCACAGCTGCAGGGTGTTGTGGAAGAAAGGGATTTGAACGGGGCGACAGCCAAACTTGGGCTTTTTAGCCACTTTCCACCTCCTCTCATCTCCTCGGTCAACCCTCAAGCTGGAGTCAGTGTTTCCATTGGGGCTCTGCGGTGGGGCTGCAGTCCACCCAAGAGGCCGCCGCGGGGCCTCGCTAAGCCGCCCCCTCCCCCTCCCCCACTCCTTCCATCAGGCACAGCTGCTCTTCCCAGCAGGCCCAGTCTGCCGCGCCGAGCCCTCCAGCTTACTCATCTTCTCCTGCTCTCTCGCTTGCCCCCGGAGGCTGAGGGCCCCCGGCCCTCTCCCTGTGTTCCCCACCACCCTGCTGTCTTCTCCAGGACCCTTTCTGTCTTGTCTCTTCAACCTTGTCTTTCCTTCTCCTTGGCCAGCGAACCTGCTCTAGCCTTTTCTATTCTGGGAAACAGAGAGGTGTTTTTTTTAGAGGGATATAGAAAACAAATGGGATTAGAGAACCGAGGCGGACCTGGGCTGAGCAGGTGGGTGTGCGTGCAGCGGGTGAAGCAGTAAGTCAGGCCCTGTGGGTGAGCTGGGCTTCGCCCCACGCTGTAGTAACGTACCTTCCTGCCCCTTGATGGAAACAGGTGAAACTGCTGGAGGGCAGATCCTGGCCTGGTCCATGCTCAGAGGTTACGGCTTCTCCTTTTGACTCTGAGAGAGTCCCAAGCTCCGGCCACCACTGGGAGGCCACTGGAGATCTGTTGGCTCGGGGGAACCATGGTAACGGGGCTGCCTCTATCCTTCGGGGCACTGCACAAATGGAAACCCACATACCACATGTCTAGCTATCCAAAATGTACAAGTCAAGCTAAGAAGCTGTCAAATAAAATGTTTTATTTTCCTACCTCTATATATAAACCTTCAGAATGACCTGGAAAGTCAAGTTGGAATTCAGAATTCTTGGACTCTTCAGAGTCCCTCCCCAAGAACACAGGGACATGAGAGAGCTGGGTTGGTGTGTGACAGCGTGTGCAATGGGGGCTCTAGGGCAGTTGGCTGATTTGGCATAAACATAAACTATGTTTCCATCTGATCAGTACCTTATGCTTTTAATTTCCTCCTAGGCTAGTGCAGCCAAAAGAGCTAGAAGGCAGTATGCACAGTGGTCATGAGCTTCATTCAAATCCCAGGGCTGTCAAAATCAAGCACTTAATCTTTTTGAGGTTCGATTTCCCCATCTGTAAAATGGGACTAATGATACCTCCCTGATAAAGTTATTGTGATTATCAAGAGTGATAATCCTTGTAAAGCCCTTAGCATGGGGCTTCCCTGGTGGCGCAGTGGTTGAGAGCCTGCCTGCCGATGTAGGGGACATGGGTTCGTGCCCCGGTCCAGGAAGATCCCACATGCCATGGAGCGGCTGGGCCCATGAGCCATGGCCACTGAGCCTGCGCATCCGGAGCCTGTGCTCCGCAATGGGAGAGGCCGCAACAGTGAGAGGCCCGCGTACCGCAAAAAAAAAAAAAACCCTTAGCATGGTCCTGGAACACAATAATTGCTCAATAAGCTGTGAGCTATTATTACTATTATAATTTCTCCACATGGGCAATGATAGCATCAGAGCAGGAAGTCACCTGCCTGCCTCTTCACTGCACACATGATGAAACAGGTCACTCAGCTAAGCAGAAGCTGATATGGAACTTGGGCTTCCAACTTTCCCACAGTCTTGGGTTTTTCCCTAGCTAAAAACAAAAAATGGCGGCCCAATAATGTGAATACCCTTCATTCACTAAACTGCAGACTTTTAAAATGGTTAATACAGCAAATTTTATGGCATGTTCATTTTACCACTGCGTTGGTTGGTTAGGGCTGCCATAACAGCCTACCACAAACTACCACAAACTGGGTGGCCAATTACAGAAATGTATTGTCTCACAGTTCTGGAGGCTAGAAGTCTAAAGGTATCAATAGCGTTGATTCCCCCTGAAGGCTGTGAAGAAGAATCTATTCCGTGCCTTACTCCTAGCTTCTGATGGTTTGCTGGCAATCTTTGGCTTCCCTTGGCTTGTAGAAGCGGCACTCCAATCTCTGCCTTTATCTTCACGTGGTGTTCTTCCTGTGTATATGTGGCTCTCTCTGTGTGCCCAAATTTCCCCTTTTTATAAGGACACCAGTCAGATTGGATAGAGTCCACCCTATTGACCTCATCTCAACTAAAGACATCTGCAATTACCCTATTCTTGAATAAGGTCACCTTCTGAGGTACTAAGGGTTAAGACTTCAACACAGGAGTTTTGTGGGGGACACAGTTCAGCCCACGACAACCACGGTGAGAAAGTGCGGCTACCTTGTACTCAATACCAGATTATAGGCACGGGAAAAACACCTTTGGTGACATATCAGGGCTATGCTCATAGTAAGTCTTCAAGATGTGTTTCTTGAGGGACTTCCCTGGTGGCGTACTGGATAAGATTCCGCACTCCCAATGCAGGGAGCCCCGGGGTCCATCCCCGGTCAGGGAACTAGATCCCACATGCATGCCGCAGCTAGGAGCCCGTGTGCCACAACTAACACCCAGCGCAACCAAATAGATAAAAAAAAAAAAAAAAAGATGTGTTTCTTGACTTGTGTTACATCTGATGCCAATAAGCTAAAAGGGCTGGACTCTCCCATTTTCCAAAATGAGTCCTCCTCTGGCCATGAACTAAAAGGGTTTTTAACGACCAGTACTGTTTCCAGACAAGTACTTAATAAACTCTTTAAAAATAATTGGTTCTCTTTGGTCGGCTCAACTCTGCAATCCTGGACACCATCTTGTTTTTACTACTTCTATCCTCAGAGAGGAGGTGAAATTCAGCTAGAGCAGGCTGAATTCTGTATTGTCGTGTTTTGCATGTGAATAGCTTATTTTATTTAAATGTTTCCCTTTTTTTACGGAGAAGTTCTTCAAACAAATAGAAAAGTTGCAACAATAGCACAATAAACACCTACATACCCTCCACCTAGATGCAATGATTGTTAACCCTTTTGCCACATTTGCTTTACCTGTATCAAGTTTTTTTGGTGAACCACTTGAAAAGAAGTTGCTGGCATCATGTTTCAGCTCCAAATATTTCAGCATGAATTTCCTAGGAATAAGCTGTTCTATATAATCACACGGTGATTCTCAAACCTGAGAAAACCAGTTGTTCCATAATATCATCTCATATCCAGTCGGTACTCTAATTTGACCAGGCTGATTTTTCAAAACTTCTGAATCTAATGAATTCCAAATCTGTGAGGCTTAGGGTCTTGACAGTATGACCTGTGTAATGAGAAATTTTGGAGCTGAAAATTAACCTAACAACTAGAATCCTTCAGGCCCCACACATTAATGTTTCTTTTTCTCGTTTCCTTTGGCTAGCAAGCTAGCTCTATGAAAGCTCCAATGCGTGCTTGGGGTGGGGCACTCTTGGAATTCCTTCTATTCTAAGACAGTGGCCTTTTGAGGAGTACCTGCAGGAAGACCTGTTTGGTCTGGGGACCTGCTACACTTGCCTGGGACCTCCCTGGGGGGAGTCGCCAAAGGGAGCTGGGTGGGGAGGGTAGCGCGACCCGACCTTGACCGGTGTGGAGACTCCCAGACTGAGCACCACCTCCTCCACTGCTGGCCAGGTGCCAGGGTGGCGTGCTTGCCAGTGCTGCCATTGTCACAGGCTCTTTCTGGGGAGTTCCAGATGGCGGCCCAGAGGGTCATCCTGGCCTCCCAAAAGGCTGCCGCAAAGCAACACTGAAAGAAGAAAAAGAGGAAAATTCTTCAGTGAACTTCCCTGAGTTTGGAGGGGCACGGTCTTCTTTCTTTCCCTTCTCTGCAAATCCAGGGCTCAGGATTAAGCCTTCAGTTTTAAAGCCTGCTTCATAACTAGGAACAGCATTAATCTATAGAACCGTGCAAATAAAAAGGGGGGTCAACAAAGATGGAGGGTGTGGGGGGAATATCTGGTTTGTGATTCAGAACTGCCTTCTCCTCCAGCCCCCAGGCTTGCTCCAGCTTGCCTGCAAGTTCCAGCCAATGTATTTCTGGATGGGATGGGAGCCAGGGGTCAGATAAAGTTCCAACATATTTTGCAGCAGGGCTGACACTTTGCCCAGTGCTCTGGGCCCATGAAAGCTGCCAGGATGGTGTGTTGGGAAAGCTAGGCCAGATGGAGCTGGTTTAAATGGGTTTGAGGGAGCAGGCAGATGACTAACTGGACAACTCAGCAACACCCAGCAGGGTAACAACGCCGAACAAACGTGGCTGCCTGGGCCACTGAAGGGCCTGCACGCTGTTCCCAGGAAGTCACAAGCAGCCCCCACGCTAATCCCCACCCCCGCCCGCCGCATCTCTGGGACCAAGATCTGTACTTCCATCTTGTTATCTTTAGTAAAACAAAGTAAACGCTTAACACAAAGCACCTGACATGCATTATCTAATTTAATCCTCACAACAGCTCAGTAAAGTAGGTACTGTTATTACCCCAGACAGACAGATAATAGCAAACACATGTAGATGACAGATACACCTGCGTGTATGAGGCCCACTTCTAAACACTTGCCACGTGTTACCTAGTTTACTAGGGAAACCGAGGCACAGGGGGGCAAAGCCAGTCGTCCAGGGTCACACGGCTGGCTGGCAGGTGTGGACCTGAAACCACTGGAAACTAGGTGACTCCAGATGGAGGGTCCACCCCTCACCACCCCGTGATTTTCCAGGTGGGGAACCTTTTCTGAGACAGGCAGGGGAAGAGAGACTGGGTTGAGATGCAAAACAAAGTGAAGGCGAAGGTCTGCACTCTTTTCCGCTTCCTGACAAGCATAATGAGAGGCACCCGTGGGAACAGAAACTCAGACATCTGACCCTGAGCCCTTTGCCACTCTTCCTTCCTCTCCCCTGGCCCAGTTGGTCTGAACTGTGTTCTTCCAGGCCTCGTGGGAGCCGCTGTGGGACAGACAGGGACAAGTGGGCAGGCTGCAGAAGGGCTTTTGCTCTCATCAAGCTGCATCTGACGCTTCTCGACTCCGAGGCACCCGGCGGACAGTGAGAAGCTGCCCTGTGCACCTCCCACAGCCGAGGCTGACCGTCCCAAATCTGGAACTGAGCCGGCTGGGCCCCCCTGCATGAAGGCCAGGCTTCCCACCACATTTTGGCTCTTCTGATAGCCCAAGGCCACCTGCAGTGATGTCACCTGGCAGGTCACGATGGGCTGCCTGTTGTCAGTCCTGCTATGGCCATTGTCCTCACCAGCTCTGCTTTCACCTGCCCGTGTGGACAAACTCATGCACGCAGAGGAGCTGCTGTCCCCTGTCCCAGCTGCCCGCACACACTCATGGCCTCTGCACTGAACGCTGAGGAAGAAGCGTCAGGCCTTGCTTTGGAGCACCTGGCTGCGTGCTCCGAGGCAGCCCCTCCAACACAAAGGAAGGATCAGAGAGGACTCTCAGAGGAGATGATGTCTAAGCAAGGTTCTAGATACATAATAAACTGTGACAATGTCTATATCCTGCTCCTCAGGGGTACTTAGGTTGATGTGTGCCGTCTTGACATTTTCTTATGTTTACAGACATATCTATGCCTTTATCTATATACATGCTCTGACTCCTTTAATTAGAAAGGGACTGACTTCCTTTCTTCACTTCTCAAGGCATCAGGAACACTCTTCCACGTGGGTATACATTGATCTAATGGCTGCATAGTAACCACCATATGGCTGTACCATCATTTGCAACAGCAGTCCCCTACTGATGGACATTCAGGCTGTTCTCAGTGTTTTTGCTAATCAATCATCCACCCTTTCTTCCTTTCCATAAATATTTATTAATCTCTTACTATGTGCCAGGCACCTTGATCAGTGCTGGGTATATGGAGATGAAGAAAATGGATGTGGTGGACTTCCCCAGTGGTGCAGTGGTTAAGAATCTGCCTGCCAATGCAGGGGACACGGGTTCGAGCCCTGGTCCGGGAAGATCCCACATGCCGTGGGGCAACTAAGCCCATGTGCCACAACTACTGAGCCTGTGCTCTAGAGCCCACGTGCCACAACTACTGAGCCCACACGCCACATCTACTGAAGCCCCTGCACTCTAGAGCCCGTGCTCCACAACAAGAGAGCCACTGCAGTGAGAAGCCTGCGCACCACAACAAAGAGTAGCCCCCCTCGCCGCAACTAGAGAAAGCCCGCATGCAGCAACGAAGACCCAAGGCAGCCAAAAGTAAATAAATTAATAAATTTTAAAAAATAAAAAAGAAAGAAAATGGACGTGGTCTCTCCTTCACAGACCTTTCAGCCCAGTGGAGAGATAAACTTCTAATCCCAAGACGCGGTTAAGAGCTAAGGAGGGAAGAAACAGGTAGCTCTAGAGGGAATAACAGGGCCCCTGCTTCACTGGGCACTTGAGAAAGACCTCTCTGGGGTGGGGACATTTCAACGGAGATCTATATTAGAAGGAGCCAGTCATTTGAGGAGTGTAGGGAAGAGCATTCTGGGTGGAGGGAACAATGTGAGAAAGGGCAGAGCTGTACGTGTGTGTGGTATGTTTGGGGAAGTCTGAGATTCCTCCTAAGGCTACAGTGTAGGGGTGTAGTTGCGGTGAGGCTAGATAGGCTGGGTGAAATTCATGAGAGAAAGACTTGAATACCAAGCCAACGAATTTGGACTTGATTCTCTAAGCAACAGAGCCACTCATGTCACTGAGTCTAGACACAGAATACTGAGGGCTCCTGCCTAGAAAGACCCAGGAGAATATTAATGTTCGAGAGGAAATCTCTGCTTCAAATGGAAGGTTCCTTTTCCTGCTTGCTACGAGTTCAAAGCCTGTCCTGAGCTTTAGGGCCAGGCATGTTACCTTATTGCTGAGTCCCCCTGAGAAATGTGGTCCAGAGAGATCAAGGGATTTGCCCAAGTGAAACAGCAAACCCATGCCAAAGGCAGAGCCTAAGGCCCCAATTGCCTTCGGCTCCAGCCCTAAATCCCACCCTCTCTCACCTGTGCATTCCTTCTGGCAGCCACTCAAAAGCAGGAGGAGGGTGAGAAAATGCATTTTAAAGAGAATTTGTGGAGCGCCCACGGCTGTCAAGCACTGTGCCTGGCCTGGGAGGTACAGGGCAGTAAGGCCAGCCTGGAGGATACTCACAGCCCCAGAGACCTGCATGAGTTCCCCATCATCTTCAATCTAGAAATTCTCCCTGCGCCACCCCCTCCCGCCCCGAAAAGTTGTTGAAAAATCACGCGTAACAAAGTGGCCAGGAGTTTCCTGCCTTGCTAAACTGGCTTACTCAATTTCCCTCATTTGTCCGCTCGGACCAGACGGAGCAAAGGGCAGCCATCAAAGGCGTCTGGGACGAAGCGCCGGCACCTGCCCGGTGAATGGGCCGCTGGGGACTCAGTCTGGCGGTGGTCTGGGCCGGTGGACGGGGAGGGACAAGGCCGGGGTCAGCCCGGTGCGCTGGGTGTGCAGTGTGCGCCACGTGCGGGAGGGCGCGAGCTGCAGCGGCCCGATGAGGCAATCGCCGGCAACGTGCGGCTGGGCCCGTGCGGGGCGGGGGCTGGGGCGGAGGGGAGGGCGCTGGCGGGAGCCGCCGGTAGCACCTAACCCCCTCCCGGCTCCCTGCTCTCTCGGCCACCTGTGCTGGGCTCCGGGGTGGGGTGGGGGGCGCCGCGCTGGAAGCTCTCTACGCCGCGCCCTGAGCGCACGCGTGGGCATGCGCGGGCGCACGGCCCGGGCAGGCTTGCTCGAATCCCCCCTGCCTCCCGGAAGCCCTGGCTCATTATCCCCGGGCTGTTGGTATTCTCCTCCGCGCTGGTCCCTCCACCGCCGCACTGCGCTGACAGACACACGAGTTCCTGGTGCCAACCCGCCCACACGCCTGGGCAGCTCCACGTGGGCGCCGCACGCGCGGGGGCCCATCTGCCCCACTGGATTTGGAGAGCTATTCTAACTCAGCCCCTAGATTTGTTGTCCTATGCTTGCTGGAACAAGCGCTGTGTTTTGGGGTAAGTTGCTTAACTTCTCTGAGCTTCAGATAAGTCATCTGTCGAATGGGGCTGATGATAGTACAACCTCACTGCATTGTGGTAGGAATTAAATAAGACAGTGTCTATAAAGTGTTAAGCTGCAGCGATCATTAGGACTCACCCAATAAAGGATAACCATGATGTTTTTTTTTTTGTTTGTTTTTTTTTTTGCGGTACGTGGGCCTCTCACTGTTGTGGCCTCTCCCATTGCGGAGCACAGGCTCCGGACGCGCAGGCTCAGCGGCCATGGCCCACGGGCCCAGCCGCTCCGCGACATGTGGGATCTTCCCGGACCGGGGCACAAACCCGTGTCCCCTGCATCGGCAGGCGGACTCCCAACCACTGCGCCACCAGGGAAGCCCCATGATGATTTTTATAGAGGAGAAAACTGAGCTACACGCCCCAGCTGAGCTCAGGGAGTCTGTAACGGGCAAGACTGGGCTTCTGGGTTTGTTTGTTTTTTTGCTTTCCTGTATCATGTTCATCTTTTCTGCCATATCACCCCGCCTCTCCTCACCCAGGGCCTACAACACAAATCTCTTGATATCTGTGCCTACTACACTGCATTAAAAACTCTTTTTTGAGTATGTGGCACCTCAGGCCCTGCCAGCTACACCTGTCGCCTCCCAGCCTGGACTGTTGCCAGCTCTGGCCCCTGACTCATTGCAGTAAGTCACTTCCTGCCTCAGTCTCTCCATCTGTACTGTCTGGATAAGAGGCCTCCTCTCTCCAGTCTCCTGGAACCAGCAGAGGATGACTCAGACAAGGGTGGGGAAAGCCCACAGACACAGAAAAAGGCTCTTACTGGAGCCAGGGGCCACTGACTGATGCAAGGTTTGGGTTTTACGTGCAGTACAGAAGGCGGGAACAGGGATGGTTTGGGGAAGGTATAAGGAGCCTGGGAGAGCAGAGGAATTCCTGCCCCTCCCCGACATCAGACAGCTGGGGTTCCGGGACAGAGCCTCAGCCTAGGAGTTCGAGGGGAGAGCACTAGGTCTAGACTCTGCCACCCCCAGCTCTGTGACCACCAAAGGTTCATGATCCCTTTGATCTGTCTGCCCTTTCTGTCAAGTGGGAGTCGTGGCATTTCCCTCGCTGGGCTACTGTAAGGAGTAAAAGTGGTAACCCCGAGAGAGGGCAGAGCACACTGTGTTTCTAGGTGAGGGCTCAGGGTGAGGGAGGTAAGACGGAAGAAGGCAGCCCCCAAAGGCTTGGCATAGTCTAGTCACCCCAGGCTAGTGTCCAAGGGCCCCCTCCCCCAAAAGTCAGAGATCAGTGTACCTTCAGCCAACTCCAGACATAGCAGACCCCCACTTACACCCCATGAGGCACAAGAAATTTGGACTCAGAGTGGGTCCAGGGAATTCCCTGGCGGTCCAGCGGTTAGGACTCCACGTTCTCACTGCCGAGGGCCTGGGTTCATTTCCTGGTCGGGAACTAAGAGCCCACAAGCCACAGCCAAAAAAAAAAAAAAAAAAGACTGGGTCCAAACCTGGTCTCTGCCATTTGCTACCTGTATGATGTGGATGGAACAAGTTACTTACTGTCTTTGGGCCTCCACTTTCCACACATAAAATGGGGACAGTAATGCCTGCTGTATGTGGCTGTTGTGAGGACAAGAGAGAATGAGGTAAATATGAAGTGTTCGTAACAGTGGCCATTGCTATTGTTGTAAAATGCAGTTTTTTTACCTCACTGCTCCTCACCTTAACCTGTCGCAGCTGGAACATTATCATCTTGGGTCTTTGGGTTAGAAATGTGTGCTGAAGTCTGTAGTGTTTCATTAAGTTGATAGCCTCATGCCACGAGCTTTAATGGAAAGAGGTCTGTTTGCTGGGGGACTTTATAGACAATACTGTATTTGACATGTGACGGAGGCCTTATATGACATCCATTATACAGATGAGAAAACCGAGGCAGGGAGAGGTCAAATAACTTGTCTCAGGTCACATGGCTAGAAAATGGCAGGGCCAGGATTTAAACCTGACTTCAGATTGTCCCACCACACAGGGCCCTCCCTACCTGTTGTGTTTCTGCTCTGTGTGTTGTCCTGCCCCTTCCTGAGTGGGCCTCTTAAGGTGTCCCCAAGGCCAGGGACAGTCATGATTATTGCTTCCTTGTCTCCCAGGGTGTGGCTCAAGCACGCAGTGGGTCCTCAGTCTATGCTGCTGACCAGAGAAGTTGAGTCCCGCTTAGCTAGGGACGAGTCCTCTTAGGAGGGAAGTGACTCACATGGGTCAGCTGTGTCTGTGTGTCTCCGAGTGCGTCTCTGTTGTGTGGGTGGGGGTGTGGCATGAACGTGGTCCTGTGGGGATGATGTGGAGGGAAACCCAGGCTGGTGATCCAGTCGCTGCTGCCTCTGCCAGCCCCAGCCAGGGCCAAGCCTGCCGAGTCACAGAGTCCCCCGGCCCTTCCCAGGCCCTGTCTGCTTGAGGCCTCTCTTCTCCTCAAGCTCCTACTCCATCCTGACACTCCTTGTGTCTCAGCCTTTCAGATGCTTCCTCCACACCTCAGCGCCCTAGCTGAGCCTGGGAAGGGGTGGGGGGCGGGGGTCTCAGGGCCATCTTCCTCCTTGGCCCAGTGCAGGCATCTGGCTGGGGCCACAGCTGGTGTCAGCTCCTCCCCGCTGCCCCAGGAGAAGCTCTTTGGGTATGTCTAAGGCTGGGCCCTGCTATTTTTAGATAACATCCCCTCCCTCCCCCTCCCAGCCTCATACCAGCTGGGGGAGGAAATGACTCACCTCAAGCCTAGACAGGTAGAGGCTGCCTCAGTGAGCCCCAGGCAGGCCCTGCCTGGCTCCAGCTCTAGGGCTGCCCCACCTGGGGTCACCCCAGAGTGGCCTGCCCCCCAGCCTGAGGATAAAGCTGGGTTGGGATCAAGGCCCAGGATCCCACCAGGCTTTTCGTGGGCTCCCTCCGCTATTTATCTCACAGGGCCTGGGGCAGGACACCTCCAACAGGTTGTGGACCCTCTGCTCACCTTAGCAGACTCTGGGTCTGTGCTAGGCCCCAGCCCAGTCTGAGGGGGCCAGACAGTTTGAGTGGACTGACCATGGTCCCACTCGTTAGCCTCAGTGGAGACCAGGGGTATGGAATGAAGAAAGAGCCCGCTCAGCAGGGGACGGGGAAGGCGCGAAGACCCTGGGCATGTGTGTGCTGAGTAGGGTGCCCAGTTGTCCCAGCTTGCCCAGGCCTGAGGAATTTCCTGGGACTTTCAGTGCCAAGCAGGAGAATTCTGGGTAAGCCGAGACTGTTGGTTGCCCTGGCACTGAGTTATGGTCTGTATCTTGGGGAAAGGGCAGGTGTTGGGAGCTTGTTTGGATGTCCTGGCCTAGTCCCACCCAGTCATGGCTGGAGGACCAAGTTCCTGGCCCGAGCCCTCTCTGCAGTCAGGGGATGGTGAACAGAAGTCCACCTCCAAGGGGAGGGACTGGGCCTGGGCTGTGCGAAAGGCTGGGAGCTCTGCACAGACTGAGAGACCCGGGTAGCATCTTGGTCGGGGTGCCTCTCCTTGCTAAAGCCAACGAGGGGAAGGTTGGGCCAGTCAGCACAGGGCTGAGGGCAAGGGTGAGCAGAGCCGGTGTTGGGGCAGGAGGGGTGCTGGGGAAAGACACTGGGAAGAGCAGGAAGTAATGACAAGAGCACAGGGTTGGCACTGGGGAGGCTTGGGTTCCGGGCCCACTTACCACTAGGTGCCTCCGTCAACTGTAAAATCGGGGAGAGGGGCACCTGTCTGCCTGCCCCAGCTACTTGCAGTAAGGACTCTGAGAGAATGCCTGGGGCAGTGGGTGGCAGGCTGGAAAGTTGGGGCTGGGGTAGTTGGTTAGTTGGAGAGGCCTTGCTGGGGCTGACAGCCCGCAGAGCTCTCAGCTGGTCAGGGAAGTGGGCCTTTGCCCTCCTCTCCAGCCCAGATCAGCATCTGGTCAACACAGCTCCTGGACCTGAGGCCTCACCTCAGGGGTCATATTAAAGGAGCTGTGGCTGAAGCCCAGACCTTGATGGGGGCACCCCGCTTTGCCATTGTCCTCGTCATCCTCGGGGTGTTGGCTCTTTTCCACAGACCAGGAGTGAGTGGCCTAGGCAGCGGCTCTGACACAACTGAGCTGGGCAGCCTGAGGCTAACCACTTCTCTTTTCTGGGCCTCAGTTTCCTCATTGGTGAAACTGTGGGGTTAGATGAGGTCTCTGGTTTTTCAATATTTATTTTTGTAGTAGAACCTCTTCTCCAATCAAAGGTCCAACTGGACTAAACGTTTGTTTTTCAGTGGGTGACTGAAACACGAGCAGGGCTGCTGGCCCCCTCTCACCTTCACCCTCGCACCCCCGGGGGCCCAAGGGCTCAGGGGGACAAAGTATGAGACCCTCCTTTGGGGTGCCCGCCATTTCTAACACTTTTATTATTTGTGCCTCGATGGCAAAGGTGTCCTTGTTTCCCTCTCTAGGTAGCCCAGAATTAGACCCCAAGCCCAGCACTTGGCACCGTCTACTAAATTCTCTAACTCCTGGTTCCTGCTGACACTGAGGTCTGTTTCAGCCTTTGTTACAGAGTTCAGTGGGCCCACAGGCCCCTGGTCCTGTCTCAGGGAAGTTACAGGACCAAAACCTACGCCACAGCTAACCTTGTGGGGCACTTCTGGGCTTGTGAAGGACTTCCATGACCTCATCTCATGTGCCCCCTGGCAGCCTGCAGGAGAGGCCTGAGAATCCCATGGGACACAGATCTTGGGAGATTGTCTCAAGATCCCCCTACCTGGGGTGCAGAGCTGGGCACCTAGCCAGGAAGCCAGGTCCTTCCCTGGAGCCACAGTCTGGGTCACCTGGCCAAGGCCCAGGCTTTCCCTAGCTTATCCCCGGGATGCTGGCACCTGCAGGCACCAATGACAGAGAGAGGAGGTAGGGATATATGAGGAAGGCAGGAAAGAGGGAAAACTTTCATCCTCATCCTGGGGGTCTGGGGCAGTCATTCCTCCCAGCTTACCGAACAGGCAGGGTTACCCCCACTCCACCCATCACCTTCCCTGCTGAAGTCAGAGAGGGGCGGGGAGAGGAGGGAGGGCGGGAGGAGGAGGGGTCGCCAAGACCGCAGAAGCTGGGACTGCACAAACGGGTACGGGAGGATGCCAGAGGCCAGGCAGCTGACCCGGGGTCACCCAAGGCCCCTGGGGAGGCCCCCGCCAACGCTGACATTAGCAGTGCCCTGGAGGGACGTGCAGTCCTCACGCTGTCTTCTCTGGCTCTCACGACAGCAGGCATGGGGAGGGGCCAGAGCGGAGTCAACAGTTCCTCGAATTGTGTTACCGCCGCCGCGGCCTGCCAGCTCCTGAGCTAATAATACAAACAGATGTGGGTCACACAACTCTCCATCCCACGGCCTGAATCCCGCCCCGATGCGTGAACCCCAGGCTCAAGTCCTGGGGCCCCGGGGTGAGGCCCTGTTTGTACAAAGCCCACCCCAGTCAGGCTAACAGCCCATAGGTCCCACAGGTGACAGAGGCTGACATTAAGGACTCAACAGGTGAGGTCTGTGCAATGATGCTAATTGTAACAAAAATTTTTAAATGATACAAATGAAATACGATACAAATGTCCTTTACAGCTGAGGCTTGAAACCTGATCTCTGGACTCTGTGCCCAGTGCTTCAGTGCTGAGAAGGGACCAGAAGGAGACTGAGGCCCCTTGCAGTCCCAAGAGAAATGGCCCCGAGAACCGCCCCCCCCCCATGCTGTGTGAGCCTGGGGCTCACAGCCTGAACGCCATGGAAACAGTTGCTACCCGTGTGGCACTGTGGGAGGCTGTCTGACACACGGGGCCCAGGATGCCATCCTCAGCACCCGGGGCCCTGGGTCGGTGACCAGCAGGTAGCAAAGCCTGCCAGCGGTGACCCTGAGGCCTGTGGCCAGGGCAGCACTGGGGCAGCCCAGGGACAGAACTGGGTCTGTGCCCAGGCGTGGGTGGTGCCAACTGACACCAGCCTGAGCACTGGAGAACACATCCTCTTCCACCCATTAGGGGTGGGGAACACTTCGGACAGCCGTCAGAGGTCCCCTCGAGGATGAGCACTGTTTATGATTCTCATACTAGCCCCTGGTACAGCCATCCCCCCTCAGGGAGAGGAGAAGTGGTGGGCATTTTCAGCAGGACTCTGCTTCCCCCACGAGGCGGGGAAAGGGGAGAGGCCTCACTCAGTGCTTATCTCACAGGAGCCTGGTTCACATATGCTATCCGTCCAGCTGGATGCTGGTCCTCATTGGAGCCTGTCAAGTTTGGCAGAAGTGTCCCTGGTCCTGCATGTGGGTTTATGGCTACAAAGCTACCTACAGGGTGACGCTGGGCAGGGTATGCGAGGTGGAGAAAGCTGCAGAGGGACAGCCACAAGTGGCTGTCAGAAAGGTGTCTCAGTGCTGGGGGGTGCCCCTTTCTTCCTCAGCAGTGTTCATGGAGGCCCCACTGTGTCCAGGCCCCAGGACTGCAGCGCTGAACAAGTGGACAGGCCCCAGACAGGCCCTTGCCTCTTCAGGCTGTGAAGCCTTCTTCCAAGAACTGCACGAGCACCTTCAGTGAGAGGGCAGGGCAGGCCCAGGCTGTGGGAACACAGGCAGGCCTCCCAGAGGACAGTGGCGGAGCCACAGGGAGGCTCCGGGCAGAAGGAGCTGCGTCGGGCAGCGAGGTCAGAGTGTGAGGGCCTGCAGGTCACCTGGAGACAGGAAAAGGACCTCACTCCATCCTTCCGGCCTCCACTTCCCTTATCTGTAAAGAGATCGTCAGCATCCTCCTGCACTATTTGGGTGCCTGTCTCTTGGGCCCCTTCACTGTGTCCATCAGAAAAATGGCGACGATCCATCCAGTTAAGGTAGTGGGAGTGCTGACCAGAGTCCCTGAAGGCCCTAAGCCTGACCTCTTGGCCTTACGAGTACCAGCTCCACTGGAGAAGTATACCCCGTCCTCCCCAAGGAAAACTCCAGCCCGAGTCAGAGCTACAGAAGGCAGCCAGGCCCTCCCTGGGACTTTGTTTAGACTAAATTAATGAAGGGAAAGGGGAGAATGGGGTAAACAGGGTGTGGCAGTCAGACTCCCCACTCTTCTCCCAAGCAAAGCCCCAACTCCTGGGCTCTGGGAGGGCTGTTTGGCCATGGGGGTCCTAGAGATGCCCCTCGCACCCCTTGTCCTGTCTGGGCCCTGGACCTTTATTTCCTGCCCATACAGCTGTGGGGCTACTGGAAGTAACAGGAAGCCTGGGCTCTGTTCCTGGTGAAACATCCCTCCATGAGGGTCAGGGGGGACAGGGGTGACAGTGTGAATGCCACGGCCTAGCCCTCCAGCTTTGCCAACCTCTGTCCCCACTCCCCTGCCCGCCTTCCGCATGGCTGGCCTTACAGGGCTGTCTCTGAGGGCAGGGCCCAGCACCAAGAAAGGCTCAGACACGCTTGCTGAATGCTGAACAGAGTGGACAGGGGACAGCCAGGATTCGGGAGGCTCAGGGTCTCTTGTTCATTCATTCCCAGTGAAGTTCTTTCTCTGCCCAAGGCCACTGGGTGTACCTTGTGAGGTGACAATTATAGATTGGGGACCTGGCATACGCATTGTTCCCTGAATGCGGTCCCTCCTGTACTTACCCAGCTTCAGGACTTTGCCCACACTGTCCCCTCTAGCCAGAGGACTCACCCCACCCGAGGCTCTGCCCACACTCTCACCTCCTTCACAGATGCCAGTTTCTTTACCGAGAGTCCCCAGCCAGAGCCGCTTGCACCTCCATGCTCCCAGGTTTGTTGCCGTCACAGTCCTCTGCCCACTGGGGTCTGCTGAACGCCGGTTCACCTACCCGGCCGGTAGTTCCTCCAGGGCAGCCCGAGTCTCAGCCGCCTTTGAGGTTTCGGTGTCTGGAGTGGGATTTGACACCCAGTTAGTGCTCAGTTAATCTTTGACTGAGAATGAATAACAACACTTAAATGGAGCTTCCTATGTACCGGACTGTTTTTTTTAAAGTGTGTATATGTGATAACTTTTACTCCTCAGAATAACCCAATGAAGTAGGTGGTTTTATTACCTGCATTTTGAAGATGAGGCCACTGAGACAGAGGGAGCTTAAGTGACACACCCAAGACCACCCAGCTAGTCCGTGGATCAGCCCAGGAGGCAGCTGGGCTGTGGGGTCCACACTGACACCCAACTGATCCACCACACTACCTCTGGGGTGTGACTCCAGCTCAGGGAAGCCGCCCTGCATAGCAGGGTGGACGCCTTTGTCATTGCCGGGAGAGAGAGTGCATGGCTCATAAGGGCAGCCCGGCCCCAGCTCCAGCCCCTCAGATTAAGTCCATCTCCTTAGTGTGGTCTTTCCCCCCTTTCCCACCCTTCTGAACTCAGGACTCCTGCCACTCTACTTGGCACGAGTGGGTTTGATCCCCTCGAGGACAGCAAATGTTTTCAGAATGATTGCTCTGCCACATAGACCCCAAAGATATGCACAGCTTCATGGAGACCCTTGGGCATCACCTTCCCTACCCCAGACCTCAGTTTCCTGCCCTGGGAAATGGGCAGACTTGCTCAAATCACATGGTGTGACCTTTGGTAAGGATTCTGAGCTGCTCCAGAGCCGACACCATGTCAAGTCTATTTACCCGAATCTGTCTGTGCGCCTGCCCTCAACAACCAGGTGACCCTGCCCAGGGAACTCGGGGCGGGGATGAGGTTACAGTCGGGCTGGGGTGTGTGTTCCTTGCCCCTTGGAGCAGTTCCTTTCTCGAGACCTGGGGGCAGCCTGGGACAAGGAGATAAGCTGGCTGATCCCAGGAGCCTGGATGGACTAGGCGCTTGTTTTGCCACCTGACAGTGGGTGGGGACGCTTGTCAAAGGCTCTTTTTTGCAGCAAACAGTCGACGGCGTCTGTCCCACCCCTTTTGGCTCACGGAGCCACACAGCCGAGGGCAGGGGGTTCGGGTGGGTTAATGGGGGCGGCTGGCAACGCCCCTGCCAAGTGCAGCCAACAAGTGGCAGCTCGCAGACCGGGCTGGGCAGGCTGCGGTGACCCGGGTGGGGGCAGCCAATGAGCTCCTGGGCTGCAGTGGCACCACCGGGCAGCCTGCCTGTCTTTGGCTGGAGCGGCAGCAGGAGGGGCCTGGGGCCACCAGTCAGGGCTGCTGTGCCCTGTCTCTGGGAGGCCCGGGCAGATCTGCTGCTCCATTCACGTAAAGCCCTACTCGGGCTGCCATATTTCGAACTTCTCCAGCCCTCTGGGGGAGGAGGGTGGCTGGGAAGGCTGTGCAGCCAGAGACGGAAAGAAACTTGGAGAACTTTTCCCTTGCTCTGGGCCAGGGTGGGCTCGAGCTCCGGGCTGGGGAGAAGGGAAATCTGCTGGGCTCACAGCAGGCCTGATGGAATCAGAGGGATGGAAGGGAGGGAGCAGGACCAAGGGGAGGCAGGGGCTGTGATCGTGGCCTGGGCTGCCCACCCTGGACTGGCGTCAGGGACCCCAGGGCCCTGGCCTAATTGAGCCTCTTACCCTTTGCAGGGATGGAGTCAGCCCTGGAACAACACTTGTGACTGAAGCGGCTGTCAGCTGGGGCGAGGGGACATTCAGGCTTGCCACCAAAACTCCCGGTGGTATGGGCTGGAGTCAGCAGCAACAGGTGCTTGTGCCCTGCTCCCCACGCAGCTCAACCCCCTTGCTCAACACAGACCCACCAAGGCCAACCAATCACATAATAAACATATATTTATAGATATACAATTTCAGAATTCTATTTCAAGAAATACAGCTTCTCAGTGGATCCATTAGGATCTATGTTCTTATTGCACATGGCTCAGCCCGTCTAGGGACATCTACTGAGACCAGAGGGTTAGGGTGGTGGGAGCCGAGCACCAGGGCCACCACAGGCAGGGCGCTCTCACCCACATCCAGTTCTGAGCATCTCTTTGGGCGGGGGGCGGGGAAGGGCGCTTCATCACAGGGCAGGACCTTGTTTAAAAACCGTATTTGACATTTCTCCTCAACCAAGCTCCTTTTCCCAACAAGAATCCTATTTGTTGGGGGACTTTTATAAAAAGAGCCAAGAGAAGCTCTGGGAGGGTAGTGATCCCCTCCTGGCTGGCAGCTTGGGGTAGTAAGGCTTTGGAGGATGGCAGGCTCAATGACACACCCACCACCAGAGGAAAATTTGGGAAAAACGGTCATTCCAAAAGGCCCAGTATAAACTGTGGGAATAAATAAAACCTCCCTCCCTTGCCCTGGCAGCAAGGGCTGTGGAGAAAAATCCTCATTTGAGGGTGACCATAAGAAAACCCTTCTGGTTCAGGTGCATCCTTTATCCAACGTGCAAGAGAAGGCCGGGTGGCATCATGTCCACGGAGGGTAGAGACAGAGGCGCCCACGGTCATGGACTTTCTTCAGGAGTCGGCTTCTGCCCCAGCGTCCTGGGCCCCACGTGGTTGACTCCGGGAGGAAAAGCCTTCTGGAGTCCTTGGTACATGGCTTAGGAAAAACCAGTAGCAACAACGGGGCTGTGCCCTGGGGCACCTATAAGGCAAAACTCACATAGGGACTAAGCGGGGAGGTGGTCAGGCAGAACCTGGCTCCCCTCTCCAACACTGCTGCTCTCAGTGGCAGTGGGGGCAGGGGGCTCCCGGGCACCAGGACAAAACAAAGCGCCCACCTGAGCTGGCCAAAGTTGCGGTGGGTGGTCTCATCCCCACAGGCCATCTGGGGCCTCTACCATGACTCAATACTGACCTGGCACCTGGCCCCAGGAGTCCTTTCTTCCCCCGCAGCCTGCTCCCCTCCAGTTTAACCATATAGCTGGCAACCTTCCAAGTTCTCTGTAGATTTATGCTATCATGATTACAGCTGCCATCAAAAACAGGCTGGGGTTGAGGGGAACGTTAAAAGCTGTGGCCCAACTTTCCTCATGCTGTCAGCTACGGCTAATGTCTAGCCTTTGAAGGACAAGGCTGCCTTCCCCAAACAGGCTTTGTTTTCTAAAACAGGGAAGAAATCAACTCAACAACCAAATCCCTGCATAGTTTAAAAAGTAGACTATATCTCTATATATCTCTATATCTTTATATGTGTTATTTACATATAAATAGATACATACATATACACGCATCTATAAATTACATTCTACAGAGTTCTCTTTCCTCCTCCTCTCTATCCTTGGCCAACACCTCTGATTACCTCCACTGAGGTGACTGGTGGTAGCTCCTGGGAGGGGGGAAGAAAGGCAGTTGGGTGCCCCCTCCCCAGCCCTTCCTACAGACATTTGCTGCAAGTTTTACATTCTACTTTCGTTGTCATGGTTTCTGTATCCTAGGAGAGAGCCGATGAGAAGCCTGAGCTTCTGCCAGCCCCGGGAGGAAGGGAAGCAGCCCCATGTCAGGTTTTCCTGTCTGTCCTAACAGCTTTCTGCAGTTACTGGGTGAGAGAGAGGGCAGTTGTGCAGCGTCCGGCCTCCAATTCCATTTTAATTTTTTTTCTTTTTTTGTCTTTCCTTAAATATACAGTTCGTCACCTTGGCTCAGTGCATGTCACCACAAATTCTCCAGGGATTTCATAGTCTGGGGAGGAGAGTGGTAACAGTTAGCTTGGCAGTTACGTGCCCCAGAGCCTCCAGCTCAGCCCACACTAACAAGCCAACTCCTCGGCCCTGTCCGGCGCTGCCCACCTCAGCCCCTGCCCCGTCGCCCTCCTGCAGTCTGTTTCTCTCTCCCAGAGGCACCAGCAAACGGCCTCTAAGCAGAGTCTGTAGCTGGATCCCTGCTGAGGGGACACAGGCAGAGGAGGGGGTGGGCAAGCGGACCAACACAAAAAAGAACCATTAGCGGCTCTGCCCGTACTCCTCTGGGCTTGGTCCAAGCTGTCCCCTCTGGCAAATGCTGGGAACAGAGCCTGCTATCCACACACAGGGGTAAAGGAGGCGGGGAGCCTGCAACCAGCACCTTTTTTCCCCACTCATTCTGTGCTAAGGGTTCTCTGTTCCTCCGACCCTGAACTCATGACCTTCTGTTCCCTTCTTCTGACCACAGGTGAGAGGCCTGGGCGGGCCGGATGCCTGCGGCTTCCAGGTGCAGTGGTGTTAAGAGTGCCTCTGACCCCACCAGACAAGGACCAGTCTGGGGCATGCGCCCCTCCTGCTCCCAGCCTGTCGGCTCCCCCCACGGGGCGCTGTCTGGCTGCCCAACCATCTTGTTCCATTTCCTCCTGCCTGGAAGGACAGGGGAAGAGGAAGGGCTCTCGGCCCACCCGTTCCCACGTGGTTCATCCTGGTGTCAGCAGGGGAGTGTCGGGGGGGCTTTCGGGGGCCCAGTAATACTCGGCAGCCTAAATCCCAGGGCACAGATAATAGTCTGCTGCACTTGGGAAAGGGCCATGGGGGACTGGATGGCTGAAGTAGACCAAGGAGGCATGAGTGGCCCTCAGCAGCAGCCTTGGGCACCCCACAGCTCCAGAGTCAGCAAGCGGGGTAGGGTGCTGTGGAGGAGCACTGAAGGGCACTAAGACTTCAGTTTCCCAGCACACCCCAGAGCTGTCCCAACTCTGCAGGCTGGAGGCCAGGCTGGGGACAGGGAAACTGTGCCACGATCACAGGCTCCCTCCCTCCCTCCTCCCACCCTCCTCTGCCTCATGACCGAGACCAGAGCTGCCAGGAGTTGCAGGGCAGAGGAGGCCCTGGCTCATACTTGGACCTCGGTGGCAGGCTGGCCCAGGACTATCCATGCAGGGAGGCCTGCACCTCTGACAGTCGGTTACAGCTCGGGGTGCCCATCTTCTGTGCTTTGTGGTACATATCTGCGTCGCCAAAGTAGCGGGCCCGGTACAGCAAGCCTTCCTCTGCAAAGCAATGTGGCAGGGTTAGGGCAACCTCTAAGGCTGCTACGATGCCTGCTTGGCCTTTTCGGGAGGGGAAAGGTAGTTACAGGCCCAGGAGCTGGGGCAGAGCTGGCTTCCCTTAGGGTAGACCCTGGAGAAGGAAATATGGTCCCACCTTGGGAGCAGAATAGAGGCCCCTTTCTACAGAGTATAGGTGAGGCCAGCCAAAGAGAGAACCTGTTATTCTGGTGAGACAGCCCCAGGGTCCCACGGATAGATCCAGATGCCCAATCGGTGGGTGGGGAGGAGAAATGTTCCAATCTCTCTCTACATACTTACCTGCGGCAGCCAAACAGGCTGATTGCAGTGATTTACGGGAAGCTGGAGGACATCTCCAGGTGGCTCCTGGCTCCCAGCCCCAGGGAAACACAGGGGTGGAGGCTGGTTCTTAGCTAGGACATGGCTGGCGCAGGGCAGTGCCAGGTGCTGCGCCCACAGATCACTGGGGGAGCAGGGCTTTTTCCTTCCCTGCTCTCAAGCTTTGTGCCCCCAAACACACACACACACACACTCTCTCTCTCTCACACACACACACACACACACACACACACACACACACTCACTTTGCTGCTTCTCCTTCCAACAGTTGTTTCGGAGATTGGCAATATAATCGTCTTCCACATTCCGTTCAACCATTTTGAGGCTGGAGCCTGTGTATTCCTCAGAGAACGTGTCTGCCACGTAGTAAACGACGTTCAGGTGGTCAGTGACTCGCCTGTGGACGTGGCCCACCGACCTGGCCAGAAACAGACCAGGCACAAAGTGGGCTTGGGTCCCCAGGCCCAGGGCAGCTCTAGGGATGACTGGGGCTCCCAACAGGAGGCGCCACACAGGCCACAGGAGCAGCTGCTTCCTTCCCAAACTAGAGCAGGAACTCCACGCTACCCAAATGAGGGTGTGGAGAAAAGGCAGGGGGTCCCTCCCGTATGAGTGGCACAGACTATGGCAAGGCCTTCCTCAGGCTCTCTGCTTACCACACTGCTGCTGGGGCTTCTGTGGAGAAGCCCCTCTCTGGGAGGGCCTGGTCAGGGAAGGAGGGAACCCGGAGTGAACACAGGCTCCACCTCTAACGAGCTGTGTGACCTGAGCTCCCTGTGCCTCCATTCCCTCATTCATCCCCTAAGCCAATCGTTGCTAAGGGCCTGCCTGTGTATCCAGGAGCTCCCAGTATAGAGTGAAGAGTCTTAGGAACAAAATGACAGGAAGGATTCCAAGGAGTTGTATCCTTCCATCTCTTGGATTCTATCTTCCAGCTCCAACTGCAGGCTCTGCAGGCTCAGGGAAGAGCCTCAACATGCAGACAGGAGTTAGTGCTCTGGTGAGAACAGCTCCTGTCTGCCCATTCTTGCCTCTCAGCTCTCGGGCTGCAGAGAAAAAGGCTGGCATCAGGCCACAGAGCGCCTGTGCCTGCTGGTGTGGGTCCAGTGGACCGACTCTGCTCCCTGCTGGCTGAGAGGGATCCTGCCAGGCTCCCAGGCAGAGCCAGGCCACTAGATGGGAGCAGAGGGCTTCCAGCAATAGAAGCTGAGCACCGGCTCTGTATCAGATCCTGGGCCAGGTGCTGGAAATAAATGAGGGGAGCTGACGCTTTAAAAGAGCAAATAACTTGCCCAAGTTCACTATCGGTGGTTGAGACCATATAGTCATTCAACAAATGTTGTCAAGCATTTCTAATGAGCCTGGCATTTTATGTGTATTACTCACTTATTTTTCATAAGCAGGTAGATGTTATTATTCTTCCCATTTTATAAATGAGGAAACCAGGGCTCAGAGAAGTTATGTAACTACTCCAGGGTCACACAGCTGCTTAGTTAGTAGAGGAGCTGGGATTCAAAGCCACCCTTGTTCTGACTCTAGAGCCCCTGTTCTTCCCATGGCCCCAGGGCCCCCAACCAGAATGGAAGAGAAGCGGTTCTTATTTCAAGGCTTGCAGATAAGATCGGGAGAGTGTCATGCAGCCTGTGAAATCATATGCAAACCAGGTGTATGTGCAGTGTTCTAGGGAAAAGATCTGCAGGTTTCATTGCATTTTCTTAGGGGACTATGATCCTTACAAGATCAAGAACCTCAGCTTAACAGGGAAAGTCTGGATTCTAATCATCTTTCTGCATTTTGATCAAGAACCTGCAGGACGAGGATGGGAAGGAAGGCCCCTGATGGGGGCTGAGACTCAAAGGCCCCTGTCTACCCACCATCTCGGCCTCACCCCAGCTGCAGGTACTCACGGTCTCAGGCTGAGGCTGTAGGGTGGACTGGAAACCATGAGCTGGCTGAGAGCTGACACGAGGATCAGGATGAGGATGGGCATCAGCTGGACAAACACCCCCAGCCCACCCTGGAGGGAAGAGCCAACGGTCACCCAAGCTGGACCTGGGTGGGGGGCAACGCTGGCGGCAAACGCCTCCAGCTCCCCCAGCACAATGGAGTCCAGGTGGTGGCAGCCAGCTGCCATGCAGATAGGCCATGACGCCGCTCCCTCCCTTTCCCTCCCACGGGTCCCCAAAATACAGAAACTCCTCTACCTGCCAGTTTCCCCAGATAAAAACAAAGCAGCAACTGGGGTTAAATGCTGGGGTGGGAGGTGGGTACACCAAAAAAAAAAGCGAGCAAAAGTGTCTGCCTCCAGACACTTGGGAGGCAGGGCTGGAGGGAGACCTTCCCTATATACACCCTTCTGAATTCTGAAACATATGACTATATTACCAATTTAAAAACTACCAGTTAAGAAATTATAAATAAAAAAATTTGTTCACTGTGTGATAATCTGTGATTTAAAAAACTCTTCTGTGTGTTAAATACACACAAAATAAAAGTTTAAAACATGGATAAAAACAGAAGGCCACATTATCAAAGCAAAAGAGAACCCCTCTGCCTGGCATAATTTTAAATATTCTGCAACTGTCCGCAGTATTTTAATCTTAGCTAACTGCTTTAATTTTAGTCAGCCAGCTGGTCTTATAATCTGTGGCATTCAAAATATGTTTGATGCACTGTCTTGTTATAGTTTTGTATACATTTTTTCTAATAAATTTTATTTATTTATTTATTGGCTGCGTTGGGTTTTCGTTGCTGGGCACAGGCTTTTCCTAGTTGTGGCGAGCAAGGGCTACTCTTTGCTGTTATTTATTTATTTATTTATTGGCTGCATTGGGTCTTTGTTGCTGGGCACGGGCTTTTTCTAGTTGTGGCGAGCAGGGGCTACTCTTTGTTGCGGTGTGTAGGCTGCTCATTGCGGTGGCTTCTCTTGTTGCGGAGCACGGGCTCTAGGTGCGTGGGCTTCAGTAGTTGTGGCACACGGGCTCAGTAGTTGTGGCTCGCGGGCTCTAGAGCACAGGCTCAGTAATTGTGGCGCACGGGCTTAGTTGCTCCGTGGCATGTGGGATCTTCCTGGACCAGAGATGGAACCCGTGTCCCCTGCACTGGCAGGCAGATTCTTAACCACTGTACCACCAGGGAAGTCCCTGTATACATTTTTAAAGAGTGCTGAAAAGAAGCAAGAAGAGCCAGCCCTATGTTGTCATGCTTTACAATTCTATCATTAAGTTTAACTTTCCGTTGCTTGGAAAATGTCACTTAGGACTTAACCAAATTGACCGGGACTTCCCTGGTGGTGCAGTGGTTAAGAATCCGCCGTCAATGCAGGGAACACGGGTTCACACCCTGGTCCCGGAAGATCCCACATGCCGCGGAGCAGCTAAGCCCGTGCACCACAGCTACTGAGCCTGCGCTCTAGAGCTGGTGTGCCACAACTACTGAAGCCCCCGCAGCTAGGGCCCATGCTCTGCAACAAGAGAAGCCACCGCAATGAGAAGCCCGCATGCCGCAACGAAGAGTAGCCCCCGCTCGCAGCAACTAGAGAAAGCCCGTGCACAACAACAAAGACCCAATGCAGCCAAAAATGAATAAAATTAAATCTTAAAAAAAGGAAAAAAACCCCAAAAGAACAAATGGACCTCACAAAGGCCATTCACACTGGAACCTGCCTGCAGGTAGAGAAATTTCTGCATTACGTTCCCCAGCAGAGGCCATGAAACCCCCACTCTGGCCGTGGGTGCTGGGCAGTATGGTTCCCTCTGGTGTCCCTCAGCAGGATGGCACGGGGGGGGGCCAAGATGGCTTCCCGGCTTAAGTTCTGGGGGCACTGCTGCCGCAGAGTGTCAGCGAGGGGTATCACTCCCCAGCCCAGGCCCCATCCCCTCGGGTGTCACCGGGCACCCTCCCCATCCCCTCCCCAGCGCTCTCCTCACTCACGTCACCCTGGTTCTCCCTGCGGTCCTGCCTTTGATGGTACGTGTAGCGCATGCGGCCGTTGCTATAGACATGGACGTTACCTGGAGGGTCAGAGGGACTGAGTCAGGAGTGGGGCTGCTGGGAACGGGAGAGGCTGGCATCCAGTCTCCCACCATCACCACCAAGGAGGCCTGGCTGTGGGGACAGCGGGGGGACTTACTAGATGGGAAGCCACCTCCAAAGAACATGTTGAAGAGGTCTTCAGGGGAGATGTCAGCTTCAAAGCCGCGGTGGAAGTCCCCGTGCCCATGGCCGTGCCGGGCTGCCTGGCTCTTGTCATCGCCGAACTGGTCATACTGCTTCCTTTTCTCTGGGTTGCTAAGTACTGCGTATGCTGTGCCAATGGCTAGAAAGGAGGTAGAAAGGTCAGGGCCGAGGATGCTGGGGGTGTGGCTGGAGGCGCCCGTGGCGGCCAAGCACTCACTTCCTTCAGGTACTCAAGTGCTGCTCTAGGAAGCAGGAATCCTAGGGGCCAGCGGGAAGTCTGGCTGTTGAGCAAGAGGGGGCGGGTGGGGGACATGCAGGAATACCTCTACGTGAATGCGGGCAGCCTGGGCCGGGTGGAGGATTAATGCTCAGGCTCCTTGCTCTCCACCTCGCGATGATGGTCCGATTTTTTCTACACGCCAGGCCCTTTATGGGCATTATCTTTCTTACTCCTAACAGCCCATCTCCATTTTACCAATGAGAAAACTGAGGCTCAGAGAGGTGTAGTGTCAGCTCACGCAGGTCTGATGCTGCAGAGCCAGGAATCAAACCCAGGTGTGTCTTGCTTCAAATCGGCTCTCTGACTTTATGAAAACCACCAAAACGCCCCCACCTCATCACTCTCTCTTGGGGTGTCCAGTGGGATGGGGCACCCCCTTTCCGGAGGGTATGTAATCTTGAAGTCATAGCACGACATGACGGCTGCACAAACATGTGGTGTGCTGCTGTAAACTGGAGAGCAGCAGGAACTCCCAGGAGGGGCCACGTCCCCCGGCTCACCACTGCTGGCGGTGTGGCAGGGCGAGCCCTGTCTTCCCTGGGGTCCAGGTCCCAGCTGCTCTTCCTTGGCCCAGCCCAGGGGCCTCCCCATTAGAGCCCCCGAGGTGGGAGGCCTGTGCCCCGAAGGCCCCAGCTCCGAGCCCTCCTTCGTCTCTTGCTCCTTCGCCAGCGGCCCACTTTCTCAAAGGAGGAGGTCAAAGCTGCATCTCTTCACAACCTGCAACCCCTGAGAATAAGGAGAATGTTCCTCCTCTTCCCATTGTGACAGGCCCCGAGGCCAGGTGTGGTCTCTCAGTGCCTGTAGTGCAGGGCTGCAGGCAGAGGTCAGGGCTGGAGAAACATTAACCACAGCTACCCTGCCTCCCCAGTCCCATTCTCCTTCTTCCCCTGGGGCTGGCGGACCAGCAGCGGGGGAAGATGCCTGCAGACTGCCTCACTGGGGACCAACCCCAAGCAGCCTGCAATGGAGCACCTGGGGCAGCGCTGTGAGACGGCACACTGGGTCTTGGGGTCTGCTCTGCCGCAGACTCCCCATCTGGCTGTGGTCCCAGCCCCCGTACTGCACAGCACCCTGCTTGGGCCAGACAGGGTTAGTCACCACGCCATCGCCCAGAGGGAGTGAGCCTAAGATCCTGAAGGTCCCACTGAGGACAAGGTGGGTGTGAGAGAAGAGGTGTCTGTGGAACTGCAGCGCCCAGCAACTCAGTGCTGGCACAGAGCCCGCACGTGTGCCTGATTTGTTCAGTGAAAATATAAATGATTAAAGGGCAGCTTATCATTTCAGCCAGAACTGAAGCACCCACCCCAGAACCAACAGGCCCTGAGGCCAGAGAGGCTTCCATGTCCCCCCAGGGCAGGCCCTAGGCTGTGTGTGGTGTGAGAGGGAGGGTGTGTGTGTAAAGAGGCCGGGGTGGGTGGCCGTGGCTGCTGGTGCTGAGGAGACCACCAAGCTCTGACTCAGGGCCACCTGGTTTCTCAGCACAGGGAAACTATTGCCAAGATCCCAGGATGAGGACGTGAACACGGTGAGTCAGGAGGCCTGCTTCTGCCCCTCAATCACCATGTGACCTTGGAGAAGCCACCTGGCCTCTCTTGCCTCAGCTCCCCGCCTGTAACCCCCGGGGATTGAGGGGCAACGAGAGGGAGGAGTGACGCCATCTGTGCTCTGACAGACCATGTGGCTGTAGGCGGCTACTAGGACCTTCTTCCCAGGAAGCAGCTCCTGAGCTGGGAGGACTTGAGCCACTTCCCAAGGCCATTTCCTGGAAAAGCCCCTTCTCCCTCCCTACCTCCTTCCCTCCCTCCCTCCCTCCCTCCCTCCCTCCCTCCCATCCC